>NC_045798.1:59013797-59313797 GCF_009873245.2 Balaenoptera musculus
TTTTGTTTTTCAACCTCAGCACTCTTGAAATACAGGTAAAGATCTCAAAACAGAGAACTCTAACTTTTATGGGTAAAGTTTCTCTATGAGGTGACTGCAGAGATGAGGTGGTCTTCAGGGTATATGAGATTCCATGTATGCCTATGAAGTCATCCCTGATCTCTGCTTGCTTCCAGACACTAGGGCTGTGTACCTGATTCCAGCTAAAAGTACACCGCAGGAACATAACAGTGACAGTCACTGTCTACTTTCACACTCAACTTTCCATCATGAAATTGTAACCTCTAAATGAAGTCATTATGTCCTAAATGGCTATTCAAATACGTCTCTTCAAATACAAAGTGTACCTTAAGATAGTAAAGTAATAGCAGATTATGTTATAGCTGTCTCTCATTTATAGTTTAGTACATCTAGATGAATCAGGTTCCTAGCTGTTGCTTTAAAATTCACGAACATGGCTCTAAAACTTAAGAAAGATCAGTTCTGATATAAATTGAAAGTAATAAGAAAGGCAATAACTAATTTAGAATATAAAAGAACACACTTAAAAATCTTAGTGGACTAGGGGACACAATAATATACCAATAAGGTCCTGAACAATTGAACTCATGTGGCTGAATATGGAGTTTCAGTGAGATTGAAGTAATGTGACTCTTACCTTATGGTACACAGATTCTAAGGCTTTGTCCTGACTTCTACTATTTATTCGTTGCTCAGAGATGATGTTGCGAGACAGAGAGTAGAGTCAAACTTAAATGGCAATGGAAGTCTCTCTCCAAATGCTCTCCTTTTCAAAGCTTTGCCCTCTTTTATGATCACAGACTCTCTATCACCCCTGCCTGTATAGCTTGTTATTTATAAGTCTCTGTAAAATTGAGTGGATTCAATTTAATTCCCTGTTGAGATTTTCTTTTAAGAATTCTGTAATGACTTGAAATAAATTTGTTATACAATTCTTGTATGTATGCTTAAAGTTGCTGTTTATACCTTCAGTATTGATATAGTAATGATTTAAAGATAGAGGTATCTAATAAGCCATTTGGAGTATTTAATGTGTTCCTGTAGGATTGAGACTGTTTTGCCACATGTGGTAAGATACCATACTTCCATAAACTTTGATCATGCACAAGTTAGAATAAAGTCACTGACATAAATTCAGTCTATGTGTAAGCATAGCAACTAAATCCATCATTTGGAATAAACTGGTAAAATCTCTGTTCTCTGAATTTCTATTGCTTCATAATTAGTAGTTATCCTCTAACATTTGCATGTTAAAAACATAAAACCCAAAGTAAGGAACCAGAGAATTGTATACTCGAATAGTATTGTGGGACTGGTTTTTTTCACCTACATAACTATAGTGTGTAGTTCTCTCCCTCAAATTTTTAGCTACTGTTATAATTTTAATTCTGCTTCTGTAGCAGGATATCTGAGAATGTGAGGTTTCTCACTTAGACCTGTAGCTCCTATTGAGGTTATTAAAGTCCTGTGAATATGCTCAGTAGTTTTAACTGAATGTATAGAATTTCAAGCTATTTTTGGCTCTATAAAAATGCAACTGGACTATTTCTCCCTGAATCTTTGATCTGTGTGTTTAAAAATAGGTTGCTTTAAATGCTTAGAGAGGAACTCTGGGTTTATACACTGATTAAAGGTTTAACTTGTTCTATGTAAAAGAATCTTATTTTCCATTTGGAAGCTCTGTTGAAACTAGACTCAAAGGAAACAACCTATTTCTTTTCTATATTCTCTTATTATTTCACATGACTGGCAGCTTGTTACATTGATTGATCCTTTAACTGTCATGAAAGTATCATAAAATTTACAACTTATTCTATAATATTTTAAACTATTTATTCTTTACAATTTTGCTTTATCTTTACAATTAATTTGTGAACTTCTTGAGGGCAAAAACCACATCTTATACTACTTTTGTTCTTCATATTCTATAGCCCGGAACTTAACACAAAGTGGTTACACCACTTTTACCTTTATCGTTTTATTAGTTAGTAAGTATCCCAATTCTCCAACCAATAAGCCAGAGGAAGATAATATAACTTTGGCTTGATTGGCAGGGGCCTATCATATTATATCTCTATAGCTCCTTGTCTAATATTTTTAATAAACTGACCATATAATGACTAACTGGTAAATGAAAGATCTGACAAACAAAATTCTACCCCACATTCCTAATAAACACAGAGCTAAGGCATTCTTATGTGGAGTCTTCTGTCTTAGCCAGGATATTCTGTTATTAATGTTTGTCCCTACATTTACTTTAGGATCTTAATAGTATCTGTGAATTCAAATTGGCCTTTGAAACTGAAATGAACATAATTTTCCTTCCCTTCCTTACTGGGATTGACCATATTTTCCTGTCCATGTGTTAAGCAATAATGGGGCCAGGCATACAATTAAACAATTCTGAGAATAAGCAATATGCCTAAGTTCCAGAAAATACTCCTCTTAGAAGATGAGATTGTGACCCAGTTAAAATAGCTTCCTATGAAGGCTTACAGCTTGCTCATCAAAATTTACATTAAGACCCTTACCTTGCTGTATCCATCCATCCAAAGCCAGCACATCATAAATTCTAAATCTTCCCATCATTTACCCTTCTTGCGAGACTTACCTTGAAACCACACATCTCAGACCAAAATCTTATAAATATCCTCCTCTGACCTCTCCCTTTTGAGACACTATTAAGAGGCTATCAATGTAGTATTCTCCCCTATTGCAGTAGATGTAAAATGCCTAGATTTATCTTATTAATATGTTTTTATTGTGAGCTTTTGGGAGGTCCAACAATCAACAATCTTCTGGGCCAAGTAGGAAATTAGACAGCAGAATTATATAAAGTGCTCCCATTTCAGAAAGCCAGCAAAGTGTTTTGCACAGCTAAGACACATCTATATTAAATGTTATTTATGAAATTTGAAATTTCTTTACATAACAAGGCCTGTTGAGAGCTTGATTTGGTTTTAGGTTAGAGTATTAGACAGAAATTTTTCTTTATCAGGGAAATACTCTCAAACCTTCTAACAGTTCATTTAAGTATTACTATCTTGAAATTTATAGAGATTAAGAGGTAAAATTTTATTCCAGAAGCACTTGGAAAGGACAGAATAGTCACTCAAGACATACAGTTATAAGAGAGGTTAACCATCTTCTGCTCACTGCTGTAATTCACCAAATATATCACATGATAAAACTCTGTGATAACTCACTTTTCCTGACAAAATCTCTAATGAGAATAGAAAATGAAATAAATTCATCTATTCACTTGACCCAACACACAAGCAGAAAGGGGGAAATGCCACAGAATTACACCTTGTAAAAGTTACCGCTCAGCTGTAGTCTCATGGTCCTCCTTAGATTACTTAGCAAAATATCTTTTATAATTCTTACCTCTCTCCATTTTAAAAAGTTCTCAAAATCTAGTCAGCATGGGGATAATAATTATAGAGTTTAATCTAGAAGAATGTATTGAATCCTGTTCTTTCTATTGTCTATAACATACAGTTTTCTAGCCTGTTTCAGACATTATATAGAAGGCAATAAAAAGAGGAAAATACACAGACAATTGATAAATATTTAACTACTACTACTGTCACTACTACAGCTGAATCAGAAAATTAGTGAAATTTTCGTATTTTAAGATCTGGTTTGTCATTTCTGTGTATATTAAGGGTAATATTGGCAGGAACACAGGACAAGAAGTCACAAGAGTGTTCTAACATGATTTTACTTTGAATTATATATCACCAAAAGCAAGTCACTTGAAATCACTAAGCTTCAATATCCCTTCTGTTCGTGAGGGATTAGACTGAAAAAGTGATTCCTGATTGTTGGGAGAAAGTATTGCCCTCTCTCCACAGACATTTTTTATTATAACAACCAGGGTAGGGGAACTATTATTGTCTAGTGGGGAAAGGCAAGGGATACTGCTGAACATCCTACATTGCACAAGACCACCCTCCACCAAAAATAATTATTGATCCCATAAAGTCGATAGTTTCACAGTTGGGAATACTGGACTAAAATATTACAAAATTACTTCAAATTCTATACTCATTGCTCCAACTTCTTTGTCCAAAAGGTTCTTTTCATCTTATTTTTATATCAAACTATACATTTTTAAATAACAGTGCTAAGTTATTTGTGTGAATAGATTAGTATTATTGTTTTTACTCTAATGTTATCCTTCATTACTCTAGCATTATTTTTTTCTGACCTAGTATAACACGATGTTATAATTGAATATTAGAATTGCACAATGAAATGTTCATGCTCCAGAATGATTTTGCATTCATTAATATGGATGGGGTTCTTACTTTTGCAACAGGGATAAATGGGAGATGTTTTGATTAGGAGCAGGCTATAGGTTAAAGAAAGATTTATGGAGGGAATTGCATGGCATCTGGTAATACTCAAGATGTTTGTACTTTTAAAAATCCTATGGCTAGAAATGTAAGAACAAAAACTGATGTAATAACATGAATTAAAGACTTTAATTTTAGGCTCAAGTAGAACTTCTTTTGGCATTCAGGTAATAAAATGTGACAAAGATATAGGGAGAGGGCCATTACTTTGCTCCTGTATGAGCACACATGCTACTGTGGAACCTAAGTGTTCTTAGGAGTACAGGCACTGGAGCTGGGGAGAGAGATGGGAATGGGGCAAGTTAAAACACCACAAAGCTTGCTGTGCTTATTAAGAGTCATTTTTCCTTAGGGTTAGGGTTGAGGTTAAGCATATGATTAATTTTCAGAGTTTTGAAAAAGTTGATTTAGACATATTTTGCCAGTATTGTCATTCCTTTTATGGGGGGGAAGGTTTTTGGAGGTCTTTAATTCACCATTCCAGAAGTGTTTTCTGTCCTGATATAATTTGAACAAAAATTATTTTGTGGTTTCCTTTGATCTCTAGTTGGGGAGTGAACGGGGATGATAGAGTGAGAAAACCATTCCTGGAAGGGGTGCTACTTAACCTGAAATGTAGAAACATTCCTGCCAGTCTCTATATAGCCCTCAAAGGGCTGTAGAGAGCTTTGTAAAAATTCTGCCTTTTATACATTATTTATTCCAGTGGGCAAGCCTTTAGGCAGAGCCTGAAAAACAGCACATGAACCAAAGAGAAAAATAACTTCACTCTGTATAACCTTGTAAATATATTTCCAGGATGGTATGTGTCTGTGCAGGTTACACTTTGCATAAGGAAATTATTTTTCTTCCTTAATATCTATCTATCTCTGAGAATTCATCTTTATGAAGGATGTGTGTGTGTCTGTGTCACAAGTTTATTCATATTGTACTTAAATGTACAGAGAAGACATAGCTTCTTCGTCTATAGCTGATCTGATCTCTCTTATAAGACATACCTATGCATAGTGAGGAAATAAAACAACTATATTTGGAGCAATCTGCTTTAAAGTTTATTAGGATCTAATAATTAAGGCAATCTATTTAGGTTTACACTGGATGATTTATTCAATGTTCCACAATCATCTTCTTCACCCCCAGCCACTCTCAAATTGTGTATGAGTATGGGGAAGGGATCTGAGTAACCCAATGACAGTTAAGGCAAGGAGATTTGCCCTCATTTTCCTGTGTGACATCCTTTGACTTAAGTCCCAACTCTGGCTTCCACTGCTAAGAGACCATAATTTGGATAGCAGCATATATCTATCTTTTTATTCTGTCAGGGCCTGCTAGCTGATTCAACTTTCTTTAGTCTCTATTGCCTCTAAATCTCTGTCATGTATTTAATTAGTTACTTATTTCATAATCTCTAATCTATGTCTCTGTGGTGACACCACCAGGTACCCCATCACAGTATAACCCATGGCAGGCATGCTGGCTCTCAGTGGAACATTCACATGATAAGAGAACAACGTAAGTCTCAGGAGTACAGAAAAGACCATTTCTCTGTTGTCTGACAATGTCTTTCTACCCTATAAATAACTCGATACTCTCCCTATGTTGGTTTGGGGCCATACGTTTTGTTCAGGGATCTTGCAGAAAAGTGTTTTTCTAAAGTTTCTAGAAGTGTGTCATTAATCGGTCTTCCTTTTCTGTCAATTTATCCAATATACTTTATTTCCCCTTCACTAGGTCCATGCTAAACAGGGGTTAAAGGAAATTAGGAAACCCTGTCTCTTTCAATAACAGCTAGCTTCTAATCTTACTATGTCAAAGCATAATACTGTTTTGAATGCCAGTTTTATCTTTCTCTCTGTATTCCTACTCGCACAATTCTAATCCCATCTTTTACTCTGGAAGTTGGAGTTTTAAACCCAAAGGTGGAGAAGAACGTCAGGCATGCTGTAAAACAAAGGAGAAAAGCATACTACTCTTTTTTTTTTTTCAAAATATTACCATATATACATTTGTAATATGATCCAGAGAGACAGAGACATGTTGTGATTTATGAAGCCAAACACATTTCACTGTGGCATGTAATACAACTGCATTCATCAAACAGAAAGCATCAACTATTTGAGGTCAATGTTTTCAAGTTAAAAATTGTGAACTTGTAGTGACAATTCCATATTTTGTGAGTCCATCAAATCATGGCCTAATTCTTACAGGATCTCTATACATTTTTTACTAATGTCCTTATTGTATGTTATATGTCAAGCATTGTGCTTTACAACCCAACATCCAAACTTCCAAAACCCACATCTGTGCAGGTAAACATAGTGATTCAGCCTCCTGAGCAGGTATTGCTTTTCATTGTAATTTAACTCTCTATTGTGGGCATATCTAACCTCCCTACTAAGATTATGAAACTTATTCAAACAAAGGATAAAGCTGTTAACTCTTCATATTTTCAAGGGTACCTATGATTAGATTGGGCATAATGCTGGAGGGCATAAAATGCATACTGAATAATCTATTAATACTTAGAATCTTTAAATCCTCACGAGATACCAACTTTGGATTAACACACTTCATGTTTTATTCTGTTACTCCTCTGTTTTGAGGGAGAGATACATAACAAAGATGAAGTATTTTTACCCAATGGATTGAGTAGATGTCTCAATCCAGGTAATTGTTGACTAATATTTATAGCTCATGAACATTCTCTGGGTAGGGATTACAGAATTTACTGTGTTGATATGCCAATGAAATAAACTCCATTACAGATGAGGATATTTAGAGAAGTATATTTAGTTTGGCAGAATCTTCCACCTGTTGACTTTTGGCATTCAAGGGTGTGTGTGTGTGCACATGTGTGTGTGTGTTTATGTATTTTGGATTTCTCACCATTCAAAAGGCCACTTTTATTACTGAAGTATCGTTGATTTACAACATCATATTAGTTTCAGGTGTACAACATAGCAATGCAACATTGTTATAGATTATACTCCACTTAAGTTCACCACAAAATAATGGCTGTGTTCCCTGTCTTGTATAATAGATCCATGAAACCTATGTATTTTATACATAGTAGTTTGTACCTCTCAATCCCATACCCCCATCCTACCTCTGCCCTCTCCCTCTCCCCCAGTGGCAACCACCAGTCTTTATACCTATGAATTTGTTCTGTTTTGCTATATTTATATATTTTATTTTTTAGATTCCACATAAGCAATATCATTCAGAATTTGTTTTCCTCTGTCTGACTTATTTCAGTAAGTGTAATACCCTCTAGGCCTATACATGTTGTTGCAACTGTAAAGATTTCATTTTTTTTATGGTTGAGTAATATTCCATGTATATATGTAATATTCCATATACATATACATATATATACACATCTCACGTGTTCTCTATCTATTCATCTGTTGATCGACAGTTAGGTTGCTTCCATATCTTGGCTACTGTAAATAGTGCTTCTATAAATATAGAGGAGCAGTGTCTTTTTGAATTTGTGTCTTAATTTTCTTCAGATATATACACAGGAGTGGAATTGCTGGATCATATGGGAGTTCTATTTTTAGTTTTTTGTGGAAATTCTGTATTATTTTCCATAGTGGCTGCACCTATTTACAATCCCACCAACAGTGTACTAATGTTCCCTTTTCTCCACATTCTTGCCAATATTTGCTCTGTGTAGACTTTTTGATGTTTGCCATTTTGACAGGTTTGAGGTAGTATCTCACTGTGGTTTTGATTTGCATATCTCTGATGATTAGCCATGTTGAGCATCTTTTCATGTGCTTTTGGCCATCTGTATATCTTCTTTAGAAAAAATATCTATTCAGATCTTCTGCCCATTATTTAATCTGGTTATTTGTTTTTTTTGATATTGATTTGTATGTGCTGTTTGTATATTTTAGTTATCAGCCCTTTTTCAGTCATATCATCTGCAAATATTTTCTCCCATTCAGTCAGTTTTCTTTTCATTTTGTCAATGATTTCCTTTGCTGTGCAAAACTTTAAAGTTTAATTAGGTCCCATTTGTATATTTTTAATTTTGTTTCTTTTGCCTTAGGAGACAGACCCAAACAAACAAACAAACAAACAAACAAAACCCAAACACATTGTTACAATTTATGTCAAAGAGTGTTCCACCTATGTTCTCCTCTGGGACTTTTATGGTTTTCAGGACTTACACTTAGGTTTTTAATCCATTTTGATTTTATTTTGTATATGGCATGATAAAATGTTCTAATTTTATTATTTTATATGTAGCTGTCCAGTTTTCCCAGAACCACTTATTGAAGAAAATGTATTTTCTCCATAGTATATTCTTCTTCCCTTGTCATAGATTAATTGACTGTATAAACATGGGTTTGTTTCTAGGCTCTCTATTCTGTTCCATTGATCTATGTGTCTGCTTTTGCATCAGTACCATGCTGTTCTATTTACTGTAGCTTTGCAACATAGTCTGAAGTCAGGGAACATGATACCTTGTTCTTTTTTTTTCAAGAGTGTTTTTACCATTCTGGGTCTTTTGTGACTCTATATAAATTTTAGGATTATTTGTGCTAGTTCTGTGAAAAATAACATGGGTATTTTGATAGACATTGCATTAAATCTGTAGATTGCTTTGGGTAGTATGAACATTTTCACAATATTAATTCTTTATTTTTTTTTTATTTATTTATTTTTCTTTAAACATCTTTATTGAAGTATAATTGCCTTACAATAGTGTGTTAGCTTCTGCTTTATAACAAAGTGAATCAGTTATACATATACAATAGGTTCCCATTACTCTTCCCTCTTGCATCTCCCTCCCTCCCACCCTCCCCATCCCACCCCTCTAGGTGGTCACAAAGCACCGAGCTGATCTCCCTGTGCTATGCGGCTGCTTCCCACTAGCTATCTATTTTACATTTGGTAGTGTATATATGTCCATGACACTCTCTTACCCTGTCCCATCTCACCCCACCCCCTCCCCATATCCTCAAGTCCATTCTCTAGTAGGTCTGTGTCTTTATTCCCGTCTTGCCACTAGGTTCTTCATGGCCTTTTTTTTTTTTTTTTTTTTTTTTTCCTTAGATTCCGTACATATGTGTTAGCATACTGTATTTGTTTTTCTCTTTCTGACTTACTTCACTCTGTATGACAGACTCTAACTCCATCCACCTCATTACAAATATCTCCATTTCATTTCTTTTTATGGCTGAGTAATATTCCATTGTATATATGTGCCACATCTTCTTTATCCATTCATCTGTCGATGGACATTTAGGTTGCTTCCAGGTCCTGGCTATTGTAAATAGAGCTGCAGTGAACATTGTGGTACATGACACTTTTTGACCTATGGTTTTCTCAGGGTATATACCCAGTAGTGGGATTGCTGGGTCGTATGGTAGTTCTATTTGTAGTTTTTTAAGGAACCTCCAGACTGTTCTCCATAGTGGCTGTATCAATTTACATTCCCACCAACAGTGCAAGAGTGTTCCCTTTCCTCCACACCCTCTCCAGCATTTATTGTTTCTAGATTTTTTGATGATGGCCATTCTGACCGGTGTGAGATGATATCTCATTGTAGTTTTGATTTGCATTTCTCTAATGATTAATGATGTTGAGCATTCTTTCATGTGTCTGTAGGCCATCTGTATATCTTCTTTGGAGAAATGTCTATTTAGGTCTTCTGCCCATTTTTGGATTGGGTTGTTCGTTTTTTTGTTATTGAGCTGCATGAGCTGCTTGTAAATCTTGGAGATTAATCCTTTGTCAGTTGCTTCATTTGCAAATATTTTCTCCCATTCTGATGGTTGTCTTTTGGTCTTGTTTATGGTTTCCTTTGCTGTGCAAAAGCTTTTAAGTTTCATTAGGTCCCATTTGTTTATTTGTGTTCTTATTTCCATTTCTCTGGGAGCTGGGTCAAAAAGAATCTTGCTGTGATGTATGTCATAGAGTGTTCTGCCTATGTTTTCCTCTAAGAGTTTGATAGTGTCTGGCCTTACACTTAGGTCTTTAATCCATTTGGAGTTTATTTTTGTGCATGGTGTCAGGGAGTGTTCTAATTTCATACTTTTACATGTAGCTGTCCAATTTTCCCAGCACCACTTATTGAAGAGGCTGTCTTTTCTCCACTGTATATGCTTGCCTCCTTTATCAAAGATAAGGTGACCATATGTGTGTGTGTTTATCTCTGGGCTTTCTATCCTGTTCCATTGATCTATATTTCTGTTTTTGTGCCAGTACCAAACTGTCTTGATTACTGAAGCTTTGTAGTATAGTCTGAAGTCAGGGAGCCTGATTCCCCCAGCTCCATTTTTCGTTCTCAAGATTGCTTTGGCTATTCGGGGTCTTCTGTGTTTCCATACAAATTGTGAAATTTTTTGTTCTAGTTCTGTGAAAAATGCCAGTGGTAGTTTGATAGAGATTGCATTGAATCTGTAGATTGCTTTGGGTAGTAGAGTCATTTTCACAATGTTGATTCTTCCAATCCAGGAACATGGTATATCTCTCCATCTATTTGTATCGTCTTTAATTTCTTTCATCAGTGTCTTATAATTTTCTGCATACAGGTCTTTTGTCTCCTTAGGTAGGTTTATTCCTAGATATCTTATTCTTTTTGTTGCAATGGTAAACGGGAGTGTTTTCTTAATTTCACTTTCAGATTTTTCGTCATTAGTGTATAGAAATGCAAGCGATTTCTGTGCATTAATTTTGTATCCTGCTACTTTACCAAATTCATTGATTAGCTCTAGGAGTTTTCTGGTAGCATCTTTAGGATTCTCTATGTATAGTATCATGTCATCTGCAAATAGTGACAGCTTTACTTCTTCTTTTCCGATTTGGATTCCTTTTATTTCTTTGTCTTCTCTGATTGCTGTGGCTAACACTTCCAAAACTATGTTGAATAATAGTGGTGAGAGTGGGCAACCTTGTCTTGTTCCTGATCTTAGTGGAAATGGTTTCAGTTTTTCACCATTGAGGACAATGTTAGCTGTGGGTTTGTCATATATGGCCTTTATTATGTTGAGGAAAGTTCCCTCTATGCCTACTTTCTGCAGGGCTTTTATCATAAATGGGTGTTGAATTTTGTCGAAAGCTTTCTCTGCATCTATTGAGATGATCATATGGTTTTTCTCCTTCAATTTGTTAATATGGTGTATCACATTGATTGATTTGCGTATATTGAAGAATCCTTGCATTCCTGGGATAAACCCCACTTGATCATGGTGTATGATCCTTTTAATGTGCTGTTGGATTCTGTTTGCAAGTATTTTGTTGAGGATTTTTGCATCTATGTTCATCAGTGATATTGGCCTGTAGTTTTCTTTCTTACACAATATTAATTCTTTAAATCAATGAACATGGGATATCTTTCAATTTCTTTGTAGCATCTTCATTAATATTTTATAGTTTTCAGAGTATAGGTTTTCCACCTCCTTGGTTAAGTTTATTCCTAGGTATTTTATTCTTTTTGATATGATTTTGAATGAAATTTTCTTTGCTTTCTCTTTCTGATAGTTCATCATTAGTGTATAACAAAGCAACAGATAGCTGTATATTAATTGTGGATCATGCCATTTTACTGATTTCATTTGTAAGTTCTAATAACTTTTGGTGGAGACTTTAGGGTTTTCTATATATAGTATGTCATCTGCAAATAGTGACTTTTTACTGCTTCCCTTCCAATTGGGATTCCTTTCATTTTTCTTGTCTGATTGTTGTGGATAGAACTTCCAATAATATGTTAAAGTTGTGAGAATGGGCAGTCTTCTCTTGTTCCTGATTTTAGAGAAAAGCTTTCAACTTTTCACCATTGAGTATGATGTCAGTTGTGGGTTTCTCATAAATTTTCTTTACTATGTTATATTCCCTCTGTACCAACTTTGATGAGAGTTTTATCATGAATTGATATTGAATTTTTTCAAGTGCTCTTTCTGCATCTATTGATGTGATCATATGATTTTCATCCTTTTTGTTAATGTGGTGTTAATGTGATGAGTTATACTGATTGATTTTCAGATATTATAAATATGTTGAATCCTTTTAATAAATCCCACTTGAACACAGTGTATGATCCTTTTTATATATTGTTGAATTTGGTTTGTTGATATTGTTGAGGACTTTTGCATCTATATTCATCAGAGATATTGGCCCATAATTTTCTTTCCTTTTTTTTTTTTTTTTGTATTATCATTGTCTGATTTTGATATCAGAGTAATGGTGACCTCCTAGAATGAATTTGGGAGTGTTTTCTCCTCTTCAATTTTTTGGAATATTTTGAGAAAGATAAATATTAGCTCTTCTTTTTATGTTAGGTAGAATTCCCCTGTAAAGCCTTGACTTTTGTTTGCTGGGAAGTTTTTTGTTTTTTTTTTTTTCTTTCTTTTTACAAATACAGTTTTACTACTGGTGATCAATTTTTTTCAGATTGTCTATTTTTCATTGATTCAGTCTTGGAAGGTTGTATGTTTAGAAATTTGTCCATTTCTTCTAAGTTGTCCAATTTGTTGGCATACAAGTCTTCATAGTATTCTCCTATGATTTTTTGAATCTCTGTGATATTGGTTGTTATTTCTACTCTTTCATTTCTTATTTTGTTTTTTGTGTTGTTTTTTCTTGATGAGCCTTAATAAAGGCTTATCAACTTTATCTTTTTAAAAAAACAGCTCTTGGTTTTATTAATATTTTCTACTGTCTTTTTGGTTTCTATTTTCTTTATTTCCTCTCTGAATTTATCATTTCCTTCCTTCTGCTGACTTTGGGCTTTGTTTGTGCTTCTTCTTCTAATTCCTTTAGATGGTAGATCAGGTTGTTTATTTAATATTTTTGTTTCTTGAGGTAGGCCTGTATTGCTATAAACTTCTCTCTTAGAACTGATTTTGCTGTATCTCATAGATTTTGAAAACTTGTGTTTTCATTTTCATTTATCTCTAAGTATTTTCTGATTTCCTCTTTTATTTTATTGTTGACCCATTGGTGCTTTTAGTAGCATGTTGTTAGCCTCCACTTTTCTTCCTGTAATCAATTTCTAGTTTCATGCCATTTTGGTTGGAAAAAGATGTTTGGTATAATTTTTGTCTTCTTAAATTTGCTCAGATTTGTTTTATTGCCTAGCATGTGATCTATCCTGGAGAATGTTCCATGTGCACCTAAAAATAATGTATATTCTGTTGGGTTTGGATGGTATGTCCTGTAGATATCTATTAAGTCCAACTGTTCTAATATGTCATTTACAAATACTGTTTCCTTATTGATTTTCTGTCTGGATGATCTGTCCATTGATGGTGGGGTACTAAACTCTCCTATTTTTATTGTATTATTGTCAGCTTCTCCCTTTATCTCAGTTAATGTTTGCTTTTTACATTTCAGTGCTCCTGTATTAGGGGCATATATGTAAACAAGTATTATTTCCTCTTCTTGTATTGATCCCTTTATCATTATATAATGTCCTTTGACTTTTGTTACAGCTTTTATTTTATAGTATATTTTGTCTGATATGGGTATTGTTACCCCTGTTTTCTCGTTGTTTCAGTTTGCATGAAATATTGTTTTTCATCCCCTTACTTTCAGTTGGTGTGTGTCTTTAGTTCTGAAGTGAATCTCTTGTAATCAGTATACAGATGGGTCTTATTTATTTTTTTATCCAACCATCCACCCTATGTCTTTTGATTGGAGCATTTAATCCATTGATATTTAAAGTGATCATTGATAGGTATGTACTTATTGACATTTTGTTACTTGTTTTCTGGTTGTTTGTGTAGTTCTTTTCTGTTCTTTTCTTCTTCTTCTTTGTTCTTTTCTTCTTTTCCTCCCTTGTGGATTGGTGATTTTTAGTGGTATTCTTTGTTCCTTGCTGTCTACTTTGTGTGTATCTATGATAGGTTTTTGATTTATGATTTCCTTGGAGTTCATATATGTTGACCTATATCTACTTGTTTTAAACTTTAACCAAACACATTCTAAGAGATCTTCATTTTTTACTCCCCTCCCCCAAATTTTGTGTTTTTGATGTCATATTTTACATTTTTATATTTCTCCTTTATTATTGTTGTTATCACTGATTTTACAATTTTGTTCTTATTCTTCATACTAATTTAATTAATTGGTTGATCTGCAGCCTTTACTAGTGAGATTTTTCCTTTCTTCTGGATGCTTACTTCTTGTTTTAGCTTTATCTTTTCAACTTAAAGAAGACTAACATTTCTTTTAGGTTATGTATAATATTGATGAACTCTTTTAATTTTTGCTTCCCTGAGAAGTTCTTTATCTCTCTTTTTATTCTAAATGATAACTTTGCTGGGTAGAGTATTCTAGTTTACAGATTTTTCCCTTTCAGTACTTTAAATATAACATGCACTCCCTTTTGGCCTGCAAAGTTTCTGAAGAGAAATTAGCTGATAGCCTTGTGGGGATTCCCTTGCATATGACTCTTTATTTTTCCCTTGCTGCCTTTACAATAATCTCTTTATCTAACTTTTGCCATTATGATATGTCTTGCTGTTGGTTTGTTTGGGTTCATCTTGTTTGGGACACTCTGTGCTTTCCATGCCTTGTTTTCTGCTTCTTTCTTCAGGTTTGGGAAGTTTTTAGCCATGATTTAATAAAATACATTTTCAACATTATCCTCTCTCTTGTCCTTCTGGGACCTATATAATGGGAATATTGGTATGTGTGATGTTGTTCCAGAGGTGTCTTAAATTTTTCTCTCAATTTTAAATTTGTTTTTCTTTTTTTCTGGTCTGATTGGTTGTTTCTATTATTCTATCTTCCAGATAGATCACTTATGCATTTTTCTGTATCACCTAGTCTCATATTATTTCTACTGTATTTTTATCTTAGCAATTGTATTCTTCAGTTCTCACTGGCTCTATTTATATATTCTGATTCCTTGTTAAAATTCTCACTGTGTTCATCTATTATTTCCCCTCATTCAGTTAGCATTCATTTTTATTACTAATGTTTTGAACTCTTTATCTGGTAAATTATTTAGTTTTGCTTCATTAGTTGTTTTTATTTTTTAACATCTTTATTGGAGTATAAGTGCTTTACAATGGTGTGTTAGTTTCTGCTTTATAACAAAGTGAATCAGCTATATATATACATACATCCCCATATCTCCTGCCTCTTGCGTTTCCCTCCCACTCTCCCTATCCCACCCTTCTATGTGATCACAAAGCACTGAGCTGATCTCCCTCTGCTATGCAGCTGCTTCCCACTAGCTATCTATTTTACATTTGGTGGTATATATAAGTCCATGCCACTCTCTCACTCTGTCCCAGCTTACCCTTCCCCCTCCCTGAGTCCTCAACCCATTCTCTATGTCTGTGTCTTTATTCCTGTCCTTCCCCTAGGTTCTTCATAACATTTTTTTTTGATTCCATATATATGTGTTACCATACAATATTTGTTTTTCTCTTTCTGACTTACTTCACTCTGTATGACAGACTAGGTCCATCCACCTCATTACAAATAACTCAATTTCATTTCTTTTTATGACTGAGTAATAGTCCAATGTGTATATGTGCCACATCTTTATCCATTCATCTGTCGATGGACACTTAGGTTGCTTCCATGTCCTGGCTATTGTAAATAGAACTGCAATGAACATTGTGGTACATGACTCTTTTTGAATTATTGTTTTCTCAGGGTATATGCCCAGTAGTGAGATTGTTGGGTCATATGGTAGTTCTATTTTTAGTTTTTTTAAGGCACCTCCATACTGTTCTCCATAGTGGCTGTATCAATTTACATTTCCACCAACAGTGCAAGAGGGTTCCCTTTTCTCCACACCCTCTCCAGCATTTACTGTTTGTAGATTTTTTGATGATGGCCATTCTGACTGGTATGAGGTGATACCTCATAGTTTTGATTTGCATTTCTCTTCATTAGTTGTTTTTCCAAGGGTTTTCTCTTGGTCTTACAATTGAAACAAATTTCTCTGTCTTCTAATTTTATTCATTTTTCTCTATCTCTATGAGTAGGTGAAACAGTTATCTATTTCAGCCTTGAAGTGTACTTACGTGGGACCATTTTTATACAGTCTTTGTGTGGTGAGTGGATTTGATGGGGGGGCTAGATCTGATGTGAGCACAAGTCACATCTTACTCTAGGTTGTGATGACAGCTCTCAACTTGAGGTGGGGGTGGAGATGGAGGGTCTAGAGTCAGAGCCAGGTGTGAGTTGGAACTTTGCCTCTGCTCAATGACCCACACAACCCTTTTGGGGGTGGGATTGGTTTCCAAGTTGCTAGAGCAGAAGCCCTGTGGTTTGTGTCCAAGCTGGCTTCATTCTCTCTAAGTGTGTGTTTTCTCTTCTCCCAGCACTGGCACCCTTCCCTCAGAATGGAGCAGTACTAGAGCAAGAAGAGCTGGGCTGAATGCTCAGCATATGTTTAGTGCTCACTGTGACAGGCCCACCATGGTCAGAGTCCTGGACTGCACACAATGCACTGCCCCTTTAAGCATTAGTAGTGGTTGTCCCTGTGCCATTCTGTCATTCCAGTCTGAGCTGGCTCCATACCTCACAACTGAGCATTCCTTTCAGTTGTAGCTTGCCCTAGTGTAGAGCTGCACCATGGAGCCAGCAAGGCCAGAGCAGGAGCTCAGCTCAGGTTGAGGCACAAACCAGGGCAGTTGGGAGAAACTGGCCAGAGTCTCATGCAGTTTCAATGCATTTCCTATGCCTTGTTTCAGGAGTAAGCAAGAGTGTGCATTCTCTTCATGAGTAGAATCTACATTTCTTATGCTTCTCCTGGTAGTCCCACTGGTTTTCAAACCAGCTAAGGGGACTCGTCTTCCTAGTGTCAGACCTCAGGTTTGGGGCACTGAATATGTGGCTCAAACTGCTCACTCTCCAGGAAGGAACTCTGCCTGTGTAATCCCCCTCCTTTCTGTGGTCCCTCCTGGGGGCACAGATCCAAGTCTGATACCATGTGGATTTTTCTTACAGCCTTGGTTGTACAAGAATCTTCCTGTGAGAATTGCTTCACATGTAGGTGTTGTGTGTGTGTGTGTGTGTTTGTGGTGGGAGGTGAGCTCTTTATCTTCTTACTCTTCCATCTTGATCCAATATCAAAAAGACCACTTTGAATAATACTTCTTTTGATTTCATAATGGCCAGAAAGACTTCCATCATTGTATACTCATTCACATTCCTCAGGCATACTTGTTTTAAAATGCAAAACTCTAGGTCCTATTCCAGATATATTGAATCAGACTGGGTAGTAGAGAACCAAGTCTGCTTTTAAAAACAATACAAAAATCCTTCACAGTGTTTTTTGGACTAAAATAAATTTTTAGACCTCTAAATTAAACCATGTGTGGTCCTTGAGGAGACATATATCAGGCCATTGTAGAATCAAAAAGTTATAAAAGTATGTAAAACATCAGTACAAAGTTCCCCATAGCATAGGCAGTGTGAGAATTAAAATCTTCTCTCAGTGAAACTTGACAAAAATCAAAAGACCTTAATCCAATTGTCATAGTTCTACTTCTACAGATTTTCTACCATTAAATATGCCAATATTTAACCATTCCTGATTCTCCTGATGTTTTTAGAAATGAAAAGAACATTCTCCCTCTATGCCTCTATGCTTTTCCTAGTTTCTGTAGTTCACTTGAAGAAAAATTATCTGAATGAAAATAACAAAGGATTTAGCTGGACCTCTTATTGAGCAGTAAAGCAAATATCTTCCAAGTTAAATTTGAAGGCCAAGCATGCTCCCTTGGAAATTCCAGGAAATGAACTATACAATTCTTACTCTGTAATAACACCTAGGATATTTATTGGAAACTTCCAAACTTCTCCAGTCCTGCTTCCACTACTTTTTGATAGGTTACTCTCCCAGTGCAGAAACTTGGAATATAGATACAAAATAACTCAGTCTTAATCTCAAATCATCATACTATTTAATCAATTTCAAGTAACAAACAAAGGTTGTGTATTTCAAGAATAAATCTAAGTAAATTAGAGAAAGCAGAAATAAATAATTAATATCTATGTATTGAGAGACTGAAGGCAAAGTAATTAAATCAGGCACTATTCCATAGAAAAGGAACAAACGATGATGGAATATAATAAAAACAATGAGCTGGAGAACTAGCAACTCTGTGAATAAATTGGATAAAAAGACTGTTTAATACACACACTACTATATATAAGGTAGATAATCAACAAGGATCTACTGTATAGCACAGGGAACTCTACTCAATATTCTGTGATCACCTATATGAGAAAAGAATATGAAAAAGAATGAATATATGTATAATTGAATCACTTTGCTGTACACCTGGAACTAACACAACTTTGTAAATTAACTCTAGGCCAATAAATTTTTTTAAAAAAGAAAATAAAACACTGTTTAAAGAAATGGAGAAAAACCTGTATGAATGTGACATTGTTAAACAAAATTAATCAACTCTTTCAGTACTATTTCTTAATGTTATTGCACTAATAAGCAGTAACACATTTTAGCACTTAACATTCCTCTAATATTTCTTTATCTCATCTGATATTTCATCTGGGAAACTATAATTAAACAATATTTTAAACTCTTGGTAGAAGTCATAGATATATTTATATGATGTGAAGATAGATGAATAGAGAGATTGATAATGTATATTCCAACAATTACTTGCTGATTAATTAATTAGGCACATTTTATATTTCATGATGCCAAAATAAAACAGGATCAGTGTACTATCTCATTTATTCCAAATAAAATCACACTTGGACACACAATAAATTCATACTGAATTTGTTTAAGCCAGGTGTTATTTTTGCCTTTAGATGTGAGTGTCATGGATATGTACACAGGGAGGAAACTTATAAACAGGGAAATAATAGAGCAAGCACAGTGTCCAAAACCATTATTCTACAGTGTAGGACAGTTATATATAAATGTTATATTGGCATTAAGGCCAAAGCTGTGACAGGGCAGGCAAGGCTTGACTTGGCCAACAGGAAGAAGGGCTTGCAAGTGAAAGCACTCCAGAAGGACAGCAAACTCCATCCCTTTACATGTAAAAAATATATAGGTCTTCCTAAAAGCTAAGCAACTCTGAATTTTTCTAGGTGACAAGAGCTATTTCAAACAATCTGTGGGCCCAGGAACTATGGTAGAGAGTGTATACAAGGGCCCTGGAAACAATTCTCATGTATCAGAAATATGGACATAAGCCAATAGCCTTCTCCCACAGACTTACTCAGTCCAGGGAGCTAGCTCTCTGTTAGGTTACCAAATGAGGGAAGGAAATGAGTATCCAGGGCCATCCCCATTTGTCTTTCATTACAGTGCTGTAAAAAATGATCCCTCCATATCTGAATTTTTTATATTAAATTTTTAAAAAGCTAGGATTTGACAGATTTTTTCTTTCAGTGTAACATTTTAAATTATTTCAGTTGCAAATAAACTGGCTCTCAATCTGGTTTAAGAAAATGAAGAGAATTGCTTGGCTCATATCGTTTACAATCCAGAGACAGGACTGGATTCAGACGTGTCTACTTTCAATTGTTTAAATGTCACCAAAACCCCAATTCCTCTCATCCTTTCTCTTGGTCCGTTTTATTGGCTTCATCTTCCACATCTACATTGTGGACATATACAGATTGAGATGCCTTCCACAACCATGATCACAAAATCACTTCCAGAGGAAGAGAGCTTCTCTCCACAAAATTGAACAAAGTCCTAGTTCTAGAACTCATTGGCTGGACTTGCATCTTGTGCCCAACCCTGAATTAATCACCGTAACCCAGGGGAGTCCAAACTTTCTTTGTTCACATCACCCTTTTGTCTCAATAGTTTTTTCATGGTGTGCCAGGGAAATACAAAACACTGTTTTTTATTAAGTACTTAGGTCCAAACAACTCAATAAGTATTTATGTCTTAACAACATGGTAGCTGTTAGAAAATACAATACACATAAGTTAAAAAAATATTTTTATTTTTATTTTTAAATAACTCCAAGTACTTACTTGTAGGTTGCATGGGGCACTGCACAATTTCTCAAATCCTGGAATCAGATTGGACACTTCCACCCTTATTTCCTGTTACACATAGATTTTTCACTCAGCACTTGTTATTTTTACCACAACAAACTTTTTTTTTTTCACAAATAAACAAAGCTACAGAAAGGAATATTGTACAACACATTGTGATGTTTGTGATGTCCAACAGAAACTGCGCATCACTTTGTTTCTCTTGAAAAGTTATAATATCCCATGGCCCACAGTTTGGGAGCTACAAATGTCATCAGAATGATGGAATATGTTCCTTGGACTTAGCTGGTCATAACTCAGTCCCTGATCTGAGGATGAGGTTGACTCCACATGACTGAGGGTTGTAGACAGGTGCTTCCCCAAGAAGACTTTCATAGTGCTGTTTGATTAAAAAATTCAGTATTGTTGGGCAATAAGATGTCTATTATATCTAGTTTGTTTTTACTTATTATTGAAATTTAGTCATCATTTATTTGTTTCTTGTGTTTTATCTACTGAGTGAAACTTAAATCTCTCCAAGGGAAGAAACCTTCTATAGCTGAAAAAGTTGCACTTAACGTCTATGCTTTGCATACATTAAAGTTCTTATGATTTATGTTATTAGATTCCCATCTGTGAGCAGAGCTATGTTGATTACAAAATAGACCATGTTCAATAAATGATTATTGGCTGATTGTGAATGTGAGAGGAATTCTCATGAACAAAAATATAGAAGGCAAACCCAGGAACATTTTCACCCCCTACATTTATTTTGCACGGTTTTATTTTACAGTTCTTGAAGTTTTACTTTTGTTCATCTCCTAGTTGCTCTGTGATGATTTTTTAATTTAAAAAAATGGTGATATTATAATAAGGAGAAAGAAAGAACAGCTTTCTTCTGCTGAACACAAGGGATATTGAAGATGATGATAAAAGAAGATACTGGAAACTTTTAAAAGTAATTCTTCCTCAAAAATGAAGTGAAAAGAAAGGAACACTGTATTCTTAATAGTAATTTCTCTTCAGAAAGAAGGGGGTCACATTTTCTAAGCTAATAAAATAGTTAACTTCTCTATCCTTGGCAATGGTTTTGAAACAGGAAAAGGCTACATGGAACAGTGCAAAGAACACAGAAGTGGGAATCAGATAAAGCAATGGTGAGTGATATGTGGGCCCTGGGAGAACACAGTGTCACTTTCTTGCTGATAATTGCTTAATTTAACTTAGATAACAAAGCTTTAGACACAGAATGGGAAATGAAAGCTGATTCTCCATCACAGCGTCATTCCACAGAGAGATGGCTGGGAGCAAATTATGAATCAACATAACCCTGCTTTTGCCTCTGAATTATTGAGTATGAAACTGAAACCTTGGAGAGGTTTAAACAATATATCAACTGCTAAGCTTTTGTTAGAAAATTAGCTTATGATTTGTAATGGTATTTCTTATACATTTTAATTTCCTTTAACAGTTTAAATAGAACTTGAGTAATAGCTTCTTAATGTTCACCACAGAAGGTAACTAAATCTTTAATGGACACTTGCTGCAGCCTTCTTAATGTTGTAATTTAATTGAAGTCTACGTAAAAGAGGTTTTCTTCTTCCCTTCATATTTATATTTGCAGATTTGTTGATATCCCTGTTTTAATCAAACTGTTTTACATAAACACAACTGATATTTGCATGTGACTGAAATAGAATCTTTACAATAGAAGGAGACTTATCCTCTTTTGCATTGTTGAAACCTTGAGATTTGAAGAGATTAGATCTTAACAGAAAAAGTAATAGGTGGCTAGATTTTTATTCATGTATGTGTAGGATCAAGAACCTGTCTTGTGTTTCCCTGGACTTGCCACTATGAAACCACAGTTTAACTCCCTGGTGTGCAATACACTTCTCCCTTTAATGAGATCTTGGTTACAGAATCTTCATCATACTGTGTTACGAATCTCAAAAACAGTTGAAAAAACTTCCTTTACTTGAGAATTTGAATTTTCTTAGGCACCGAAATGTTAAACTGTAGTTCTGATGATTTTGCACACCAGTTCACAGTTGGGAGGAAAGAGGTGGAACCCCTTTGCATGTGAGGACATTTTGCAAGGAGTACAGAGAAGGCTCACTCAAGACTGCCTGGGGCCCTGAGAATCACACCACATAGCCAGGATTCTATTCCTCTGAAGTTGAACTGATCACATACATGCAGCATGTGGTTTAACATTATCCTCACATTTAGGATCTAAGCAGGTAGAAAAATTTAGAACCAGAGTAGTCAACATGTCACTGTGACTGGCATCATGAATGCCATGGCCTAAAATATATCACTTCTGTATATTGCTTTCTTATCTCTCAACCCTCCCTACTGCATCATCTGCCACCTCTTTGCTACACTTCCTTCCACTCTTATTCTTTCTCATTCTTCCCCTATTTTCTTTTCTTCTTGTTGTATCTTTAGCATGGTATTTTTGTCCTTTGGAGCAAGTAACAATGAATATAGACTTGTTTCATTTTAAATTTTTGCTGTTTGTAAGCCACTGTTGCCTTCTCTGTTAAAAAAGTGTGTGAGAGAGAGAGAAGGAAAGAAAGAAAGAGAAGAAAGAGGATAATATACATACTTTATAGAATTGAAGTTAAGCTTAAAGGAGAGAGTATTATGTAGAAAGAAAGAGCGTAGCCCTTTACATAATATAACGTGCTAGTAAAGGGTATTGTGTTGTCACTGATGGCTTTATTTCTTCATGAATAACAAAACTTGAATATGTGAGAACACAGATGCTTGTGTTATGCAGGAAAAACCTTTAGTCAATGCCATTTCTGCACTCCTTATTCAATATGTTGATTTCATGTAGCTGCACTGTTGTTTAAAAATAAGTTTTAGGAGATTTGTAAAAAGTGCATTTAGAATTCAGGATAATTTTTATTACCATTACAGATAGCTTTAGGAATAATGCAAGAAAGGAATAGACCCTATCACTTATGCCACCCATTTTAGTCTCCTTTATCCATGTACACTCAAACATTCGTGTTTTTTTTTTGTTTTGTTTTTAGTTTTTCCTGTCGTTCCTTATGGTGAAAATAATCTAACCAATTTAATCATAACAGAGTTCTAGGAATACATGCATTGCTTGACTCAATTATTTGCATTAAAAAGAGAACAGGGAGAAGGAATAATGCTTTATATCAAGGATTTAATCTTACATGATATCATTATCAGCATGGAGTTTGGGAAGAAGATGGCTTAGCAGTGGCTTCTCTTAAGAGATGATACCTCCCAAAGCATCAACAGATGACTGAACACCAAATCACAAACACCCACAAAAAGTCAATTAAATTAGTCACTGAACCATATTAGCGTCAAAAAAGTTTAGAATTTTGGGAAGGTCTTCCCAGAACATTTACTAGTTGAATACTCTGACTTGTAGTATAAAAATTAGGTCTTAGAGAATGAGAGGACAAATATATCTCTCATTAGGATAGCCAAGATTACATAACTCAGGTCTTCTGACTCCCAGTTCAAGTTATCAACCCATATTCAAATATTCATAATGCATTTTGAAATCAAACATTCATTGAACTATGTATGAAACACTTTTTCAAGAAAATACACTGATTTGTTGATAAAGATTATTCAAATGAGTTATCACTTTTAAGAGTACAGAGAGAAAGGAGTATCCATGATGAAACAGAAAAGGAATGAGGTCTTCAATTAACTTTGTTTTCAATTTCATGCCTCTTTGCTCTCTTTGGTCTCCACCACGTGAGAAAAGTAATCACAAGCAGAGGGAGGGAAAACAAAACAATAAAACCTTGAATTTTGTAAAGTTCATAAATAATACCGGAAAACACGTTCCCAACTAATTTTGAGAAACATATTTTTCTTGTTCATTTATTTAGAGATCAGTATTTATCTTAGTGCATTTTTTTTTCTTATAAGCAACAGTCAACTTTCAGGGAAGTGTGTTATTAAGTGACAGCATTATGCTCTTCTGTTTTGTTTTTTTTTAATAGATGCATATAATACTTTATTCTTACAAAAATTAATATTTTGTAAAAATTAACACTGTGATATATATTAAAATATTTTAAGGTCAATTCCTAGGAAATTCTGAGATCTAGATTTTTAGAAAAATTCTGCCAGCCCCAGCAATCACAATGCTCACACTTCTGAAGTCTACTTTCACTGGATGGACTATCCCCTATACTAAGAACTGGCATGGGACATTAACCATGGAAGAAATTTATCCTAGTTTTAAATGTCTTTTTCTCTCACATATTGTCTTAGGAGGCCCATTTTTCCAAGACACCCAGGGAGGAAAGAATAATTCTGCCTTTCCTTCACCGTTTACTGACCACGGGAGATAGCAGGTTTAGTTTCAATTTGATTAAAGAGATAGACATTTTTGAAGAAAACTACCAAATTTTTAAAAGGATCAAGACAGTTCAGATATATATGATTAGGATGTACAGTTGACCCTTAAACAACACAGGTTTGAATTGCACAGGTCCACTTATACATGGATTTTTTTTTCAGTAGTAAATACTACAGTACTCCTCGGTCAAATGTTGGTTGAATCTGAGGATGCAGAGGAACCAAGTATTCGGAGGGCCAACTATAAGTTATACACAGATTAACCCCTGCCTTGTTCAAGGGTCAAGTGTATGTAAATATACACATAAAGGTAATGTGATTTGCTTAATATTCAGTTACATTTCATTTACTATTCTATTTCTACTATGACGTTGACCTGAGAGAGACCTTTTTTTTTTAACATGACTTTAACATTGCAAATATTATTTTTATTTTTGTGGCTCTGTCTACATGTGTAACTTTATTTTGTTTATTTCTACTGTTATCTTTTCATCAATGAATATTTCTTAAGGGCTTACCATGCTGCTATGTGCCAGGCTCTGGTCTAGATGGTCTAGCCATACATGAGTGAACAATGAGACAAAACTCCTGATCTTGGATTTTTGTACACACACACACACACACACACACACACACGTGCGTGCACACACACCCCTCCATATCACCATAAACCATGCTTAAATTGCACCTTCTTTATTTTTCTATGTTAGGCATTTTCTCCTGAGTTTCTGTTGGAAGTTTTCTCTTGACTTCCCTTTACTGAAGGTGAGGATTTAGCTTTCTGTATCTCCCTCTCCCAACTCCTACTTCCTACTTGCTTATTTCCCCCACACCCTGATACCATATTTTGATTAGAGTATTAATTGCTATTATAAGTGAGACTTGTGATTCCTCCACAGCTTTCAATTTTCCCAGGAGTTAATTACTTTGGTCTCATTTTTTTCTCTGTGTACTTATCACTAATTCAATATTAAAATCTTTTCCAATTATTCTTGTTTTCTCTCAGTATATTCAAATACATCAGGTATTCTACAAATGCAGAGGAAATCTTCCTTAGGAAGCCTCTACAAGAAATTTCTGATCTGTTCTAATGTGAATGGTTTCTTTCCAAACCTGCTGTACAGCTGTCATCATGGGAAACTTTTCACCATCTTCTGGGGATTTCCTTCACTTTTCTTTTGAGTTAAATCTCCCTTTTCTTGAATAATATGTTTTCCTCTATATTTTTCTACTCTTTCATTGTGATGGAGCATATCTCAGAGTGTCTTAAAAAAAAGTACATGGAGGAAATGTGTTTGATATCTTGAAATAAGAAATATTATTATTTTGTGTGTGTATTTTTTAAATTTTATTTTATATTGGAGTAGTTTGTTAACAATGTTGTGTTAGTTTCAGGTGACATCAAAGTGATTCCGTTATACATATACATGTATCTATTTTTTTTCAAATTCTTTCCCATTTAGGTTATTACAGAATACTGAGAAGAGTTCCCTGTGCTATACAGTAGGTCCTTGTTGGTTACCTATTTTAAATACAGTAGTGTATACTCCCAATCTATCTATCTCTCCCCCTCACCCTTGCATCCTGGAAACCATAAGTTTGTTCTCTAATTCTGTGAGTCTGTTTCTGTTTTGTAAATAAGTTCATTTATATCTTTTTTTTTTTAGATTCTGCATATAAGCAGTATCATATGATATTTGTCTTTATCTTTCTGCCTTACTTCACTTAATATGATAATCTCCAGTTCCATCCATGTTGCTGCAAATGGCATTATTTCATTCTTTTTAATGGCTGAGCAATATCCCAATTGTATATGTATAATACATGTTCTTTATTCATTCATCTGTCCATGGACATTTAGGTTGCTACTATGTCTTGGGTATTGTGAACAACACTGCAATGAGCATTGGGGTGCATGTATCCTTTTGAACCATGCTTTTCTCCAGATGTATGCCCAAGAGTGGGATTGATGGATCATATGTTAGTTCTATTTTTAATTTTTTCAGGAACCTCAGTACTGTTCTCCACAGTGGCTGTATCAATTTACATTCCTACCAAGACTGTAAGATGGTTCCCTTTTCTCCACACCCCCTCCAGCATTTATTGTTTGTAGATTTTTTTGGTGATGGCCATTCTGACTGGTGTGAAGTGATATCACACAGTTTTGATGTGCATTTATGTAATAATAAACGATGTTAATCATCTTTTCATGTTCCTCTTGGCCATCTTTAAGTCTTATTTGAAAAAATGTCTATTTAGGTCTTTTGCCAATTTTTTGATTGGGTTGTTTGTTTGTTTATTTTTGATATTGAGCCACATGGGCTGTTTGTAAATTTTGGAGACTAATCCCTTGTTTGTAGCATCATTTGCAAATATTTTCTCCCATTCTGTGTGTTGTTTTTTTAATTTTGTTTATGGTTTCCTTTGCTGTGCAAAAGATTTTTAGTTTAATTAGTTCCCATTTGTTTATTTATTTTTAAATTTCCATTACTCTAGGAGATGTATTGAAAAAGATCTTGCTGCAATTTATGTCAAAGAATGTCTGCCTATGATTTTCCTCTAAGAGTTTTATAGTATCTGGTCTTATATTTAGATCTTTAATCATTTTGAGCTTATTTTTGTGTATGGTGTTAAAGAATGTTCTAATTTCAGTTTTTTTACATGTAGCTGTCCAGTTTTCCTAGCACCATTGATTGAAGAGACTGTCTTTCCTCCATTGTATAGTCTTGCCTCCTTTATCATAGATTAATTGACCATAGGTGTGTGGGTTCATTTCTAGGCTTTCTATCCTGTTCCATTCATCTATATTTCTGTTTTTGTGCCAGTACCATACAGTTTTGATGACTGTAGCATTATAGTATAGTCTGAAGTCAGGGAGCCTGATTCCTCCAGATCCATTTTTATTTCTCAAGATTGCTTTGGCTGTTTGGGTTCTTTTGTGTAACCATACAAAGTTTAAGATTTTTAGTTCTTGTTCTCTGAAAAATGCAGTTGGTAATTTGGTAGGGATTGCATTTAATCTGTAGATTTCCTTGGGTAATGAAGTCATTTTGACCGTATTGATTCTTCCAATCCAAGAACATGTTTTATCTTTCCATCTGTGTGTGTCGTCTTTGATTTATTTCATTAGCCTCTTATAGTTTTTGGAGTACAGGTCTTTTGTTTCCTTAGGTATGTTTATTCCTAGGTATTATATTCTGCATCAAAGCAGTTGTGAATGGGATTGTTTCCTTAATTTTTCTTTCTGATCTTTCATTGTTAGTGTATAAAACTTCAGCAGATTTCTTTGTATTAATTTTGTATCCTACAGCTACACTGAATTCATTGATGAGCTCTAGTAATTTTTAGGTAACATCTTTAGGATTTTCTATGTACAGTATCATATCATCTGCAAATAATGACAGTTTTACTTCTTCTTTTCCAATTAGGGTTCCTTTTATTTCTTTTTCTTGTCTGATTACCCTGGCTAGGACTTCCAAAATTATGTTGAATAAAAGTGGTGGGAGTGGACATCCTTGTCTTTTCCCTAATAATACAGGAAATGCTTTCAGCTTTTCACCATTGAGTATGACATTAGCTGTATGTTTGTCATATATGACCTTTATTATATTGAGGTATGTTCACTCTATTGGCACTTTCTGGAGAGTTTTTGTCATAAATGTGTGTTGAATTTTGTCAAAAGCTTTTTCTGCATCTATTGAGACTATCAGATATTTTTTATTCTTAGATTTGTTAATGTGGTGTATCACACTGATTGATTTACATATATTGAAGAATCCTTGCATCCATGGTATAAATCCTATTTGATCATGGTGTATGATACTTTTAATGTGTTGTTGGATTTGGATTGATAGTAATTTGTTGAAGATTTTTGTGTCTATGTTCATCAGTGATATTGGCCTGCAATTTTTTTTTTTTTTTTTTTTTTGTATCTTTGGTTTTGGTATCAGGTTGATGATGACCTCATAGAATGAGTTTGGGAGTGTTCATTCTTCTGCAATTTTTTGGAATAGTTTCAGAAGTGTAGATGTTAACTCTTCTCTAAATGTTTGATAGAATTTACCTGTGAAGCCATCTGGTCCTGGACTTTTGTTTGTTGGAAGTTTTTAAGTCGCAGTTTTAATTTCAGTAATTGTGATTTGTCATTCATATTTTCTATTTTTTCCTGATTCAGTCTTGTGAGATTGTACATTTCTAAAGATTTGTCCATTTCTTCTAGATTGTCTGTTACATCGGTATGTAGCTATTCATAGTAGTCTCTTATGATCTTTTGTTTTTCTGTGGTGTCAGTTGTAACTGCTCCTTTTTCTCTTCTGATGTTATTGTTTTGGGCCCACTTCCTTTTTTTCTTAATGGGTCTGGCTAAAGGTTCATCAATTTTCTTTATCCTTTCAAAGAACCAGCTTTAATTTCATTGATCTTTCCTATTGTTTTATTCATTTCTATTTAATTTATTTCTGCTTGGACTTTATGATTTCTTTCCTTCTACTAACTTTGGGTATTTTTTTTTCTTCTTTCTCTAGTTGCTTTAGGTGTAAGGTTAGGTTGTTATTTGTGATTTTTTCTTGTTTCCTGATGTACAATTTTATTGCTATAGACTTCCCTCTCAGAACAGCTTTTGCCATGCCCCATAGGTTTTAGATCATTGTGCTTCCATTTTCATCCATCTCTAGGTATTTTTTTATTTCTTTTTTTGATTTCTTCAGTGATCCACTGGCTGTTTAGTAGCATATGGTTAACCTCTACGTGTTTTTGTTTTTTTTTTCTTGTAGTTGATTTCTAATCTCATAGTGTTTTGGTAGGAAAAAATGCTTGATATGATTTCAATTTTCTTAAGTTTGCCAAGGCTCATTTTGTGGCCCAGTGTGTGATCAATCCTGGAGAATGTTCCATGTGTACTTGAGAAGAATATGTATTCTGCTGCTTTTGAATGGAGTGCTTTATAAATATCAATTAAGTCCATCTGGTCTAATGTGTCATTTAAGGCCTGTGTTTTCTTATTGATATTCTGTCTGTATGATCCATCCATTGATGAAGGTGGGGTGTTAAATTCTCCTACTATTATTGTGTTAGTGTCCATTTCTCCTTTTATGGCCGTTAGTATTTGCTTTATATTTTGGGGTTCTTCTATGTTGAGTGCATATATATTTATAATTGTTATATCTTCTTCTTGGATTGATCCCTTGATCATTATGTAGTTCCATCTTTGTCTCTTGTAACAGTCTTTATTTTAAAGTCTATTTTGTCTGATATGTGTATTGATACTCCAGCTTTCTTTTGATTTCCATTTGTAAGAAAATTGTTCCATTCCCTCACTTTCAGTATGTATGTGTCCCTATATCTGAAGGTGGTGTCTTATAGACAGCATATATACTGCTTTTATTTTGTATCCATTTGGCCAGTCTATGTCTTCCAGTTGGAGCATTTAATTCATTTAGACTTAAGGTAATTATTGATATGTAAGTTCCTATTGCCATTTTCTTAATTGTTATGGATTTTTTTTTTGGCAGGTCCTTTTTCTTCCCTTCGTCTTTTGTTCTCTTCTCTTGTGATTTGATGATGAAGTTTAGTGTTGTGTTTGGATTACTTTTTCTTTTTTCTGTGTGTATCTATTGTAGATTTTCAGTCTGCCATACTGTGAGGTTTTGATATAGCAGTCTATATATTTGTGTGGGGATGATTTCCTACCTTTACTTTATGCTTGCCTATAACAGTGAGCTTTTGCAATCCTAATTTCCTTGTTTCTAGTAGTGGCCCTTTCTTTTTGACTTAGAGAAGTTCCTTTAGCATTTGTTGCAAAGCTCATCTGGTGGTGCTGAATTCTTTTAGCTTTTGCTTTTCTGTAAAACTTTTGATTTCTCCACCAAATCTGAATGAGAGCCTTGCTGGGTAGAGTATTCTTGGTTGTAGGTTCTTCCTGTTCATCACTTCAAATATATTGTGCCACTCCCTTTTGGCCTGCAGAGTTTCTGCTGAAAAATCGGCTGATAACCTTATGGGAGTTCCCTTGTATGTTATTTTTTGCTTTTCCCTTGTTGCTTTTAATATTTTTTCTTTGTCTTTAATTTTTGTCAGTTTGAATACTATGTGTCAGCATGTTCCTCCTTGGGTTTATCCTGCCTGGGACTCTCTGTGATCCTGGCCTTGGGTGACTATTTCCTTTCCTATGTTAGGGAAATTTTCAGCTATTATCTTTTCAAATATTTTCTTAGGTCCTTTCTCTCTTTCTTCTCCTTCCAGGACCTTTATAATGCTAATGTTGGTGCATTTTATGTTGTCCCAGAGGTCTCTTAGACTATCTTCATTTCTTTTCATTCTTTTTTCTTTATTCCCTTCTGCAGCAGTGATTTCTATCATTCTTCTTCCAGGTCACTTATCCATTCTTCTGCCTCAGTTACTCTGCTATTGATTCCTTTTAGTGTATTTTTCATTTCAGTTATTGTATTGCTCATCTCTGTTTGTTTGTTCTTTAGTTCTTCTAGGTCCTTGTTAAATATTTCTTGTATCTTCTTGATCCATGCCTCCATTCTTTTTCCAATATCTTGGATCATCTTCACTATCATTACTTTGAATTCTTTTTTCAGGTAGATTGCCTATCTGCACTTCACTTGGTTGTTCTTCTGGGGTTTTATCTTGTTCCTTCATCTGGGGACATATTTCTCTGTGGTCTCATTTTGTCTAACTTTCTGTGATTGTGGTTTCCATTCTGCAGGCTACAGGATTGTAGTTCTTCTTCTTCTTCCTCTTCTTCTTCTTCTTCCCCTTCTTCCCCTTCTTCCCCTTCTTCCCCTTCTTCCCCTTCTTCTTCTTCTTCTTCTTCTTCCCCTTCTTCCCCTTCTTCTTCTTCCTCTTCTTCTTCCTCTTCTTCTTCTTCTTCTTCTTCTTCTTCTTCTTCTTCTTCTTCTTCTTCTTCTTCTTCTTCTTCTTCTTCTTCTTCTTCTTCTTCTTCTTCTTCTTCTTCTTCTTCTTCTTCTTCTTCTTCTTCTTCTTCTTCTTCTTCTTCTTCTTCTTCTTCTTCTTCTTTTTCTTCTTCTTCTTCTTCTTCTTCTTCTTCTTCTTTCTTTTTTGGATTGTAGTTTTTCTTGCTTTGGCTGTCTGCCTTCTGGTGGATGAAGCTGTCTAAAAGGCTTGCACAGGCTTCCTGATTCCTGCTTACTTGTGGATGGACATGGTTCTTTTCCCTCTGGTGGGCAGGGACATGCTCAGGAAGACTTTAAGCAGCCTGTGTGCTAATGGGTGGGGCTGTGTTCCATCCTGTTGGTTGTTTGGTCTGAGGTGTCCCAGCACTGAAGCCTACAGGCTGTTGACTGGGGCTAGGTCTTGGGGATGAAATATTGGCCTCCAGGAGGGCTCATGTCAATGAGTTCTGGCCAGAACTGCTGCTGTCAGTCTCTTTGTCCCCACAGTGAGCCACAGCACCCACCCCCAACAGCCGACCCTCCAATATTAGCAGGTAGGTCTGGCCCAGCCCCTTATGAGGTCACTGCTTTTTTCCCTGGGTCCTGGTGTGCACGAGATGTGTGTGCCCTCCAAGAGTGGAGTTTCTATTTCCCCCAGTCCAGTGGAATTCCTGCAATCAAACCCCACTGACCTTCAAAGCCAGATTCTCTGGGGGCTCCTCCTCCTATTGCAAGATGCCCAGGTCGAGAAGCCTGACGTGGGGCTCAGAACTTTCACTCCCATGGGAGAATTTCTTTGGTATAATTATTTACAAGTTTGTGATTTCCCACCTGCTGGATATGGGATTTGATTCTATTGAAGTTGTGCCCCTCCTACCATCTTGTTGTGGCTTCTTCTTTGTCTTTTAGTATAGGGTATCTTTTTTGTAGGTTCTGGCTTTTTTTTTTTTTCTTTTGTCTATGGCTGTTCAGCAGTTAGTTGTGATCTTGGTGTTTTTATAAGAAATGGTGAGCTCACGTCCTCCTACTCTGCCATCTTGCAATGTCCTCCGGTTGAAATATTATTCTTAATTAATAGTTGAGTTGGATATGGGTTTTATTGGAATTCACTTTCAAAATTTTTAAGGCATTGCTTAATTGCTTTTAAAATCCTAGTGTTGCTATTATTATAAAGAAGGAAATTTTTTCAGTTATAATCACTTACTTTTGCATCACCTGACCTCTTTGTTTTGTTGGTCTTTTTCTCTAAAGTAAAACAATCATATTTCTTCTTTAAATTTTCTTTTAATAATTGTGTCTTTTTTGTTTCATAGGTACAATTTTTGCGTGTGTATCTCTGAGTATAACATTGATAGTTGCTGTTGCTTTAAGTGTTCTTCTCCATTTCTAAATTGCTTTTTAAGTGTTTGTTTTTATCTGTAGCTTTCATGTCGAAGGCTTTTTTCAAATGATACCCAATCAGATGCAGTCTGATCATATTTAACAGTGGGGCATTAAAAAGCTGATAAAAAATAATAAGAAACTGAGTGCATGGGCAAGAATTTTTGATTTTGGGTTTCATATTGTGGTGATTGTTTGAGACTGAATGATTTAATTTTGATCTCAGTTTATTTATGTGTTAGATTTTCATAAGTTGATCAAATTCTCCAGGTAGACTGACTTCAATCTCCTGATACAGCTAGTAGATTTCTGGGAGCTGAGTGGAAAAAGAGTGTTAAGGCTTGTAACATATAGTATTCAAATATTGCCTTAATTTGTCTTTTTTGAGCACAACCCCACCTCCCAAACTTGATCCTGACATACCAGTGATCCAGTCACTGATTCATCCTTCCCAAATTCAAACTTTTTCTACATGGGAAAGGTGTAATAATATAGCTATATAACAAAAAGTAGGGTATCTAGTATCACAAGTTCTTATACAGACTCCTAGCAATTCTCCTGTGAATTTCCCTATTTTCACTCCATCTCCAGAGATATCTAAGGCCTTTTTGGAGTTATGTATAATTTATCAGTTTCTTTTTCAATTTTCTCCACTGCTAGTTTAGGATCTGCTTTCCAGCCTCCAAACTTTCATTGTTCATTTCTTATTTCTGTTTTCTTGATTCCTGTAGTCTTGTGCCTTAAAAAAATATCCTAACTATTGGTTTGGTGGAGTTCCAAGAAGAGGGTTGAAAGTTTGTGTATGTATTCAATCTGTAGCAGAAACCACTCTGCCTTTCTTGAAACTGCTTTGTTTTTGTCTTTGATATCTGCATCATTGTTCTCTCCTTATTCTTCTCCTTTTTTATGGTTATTGTTCACATTTTCTGTCTTAGGTATTTATTCCTCCTTTATTCTCTAAAACAATCATATTCCTCAGAGTTTCCAATCTCCATGTCTTTCTTTCTCTGAAACTTCATCATACTTTAAATTCTTCATTATACATTGATGACTGTGAAATCAAAATCTTGACCCTATTTTCCACCCCCCTGTTTCAGAACAGTGATTATAACTGCAAGTGCTTGTGTCCAATACAGATTTCTTCATCTCTTTACCTTTTTCCCATCCTCTGCAGGCTTGCTGCTTCTCTGATACTTAGAACCCCATTGTGAATGGCACCACAACCTATGCACTAATAAAGCAAACAAAATAAATAAATAACAGAAACTGGAAATTACTTAAATACCTTGTTTTCACATGTTTCCCTCATTTAATTACAATTGGCCAATAAATATCACTGACTTTGCTCTTTTAGTAATATCTTTCCCTTTCTCTCTCTATCCCTGCTTTCTCTTAGCTATTATCTTGTTCAGCTATTAACAACTCTTACTTTTTTTCTCATTATAATAGGCTCAGGCTTTGCCCCTTTGATTGATTCTTTATCTTGTTCCCAGAATGATAATCTCTAACATAAATAAAACTAAGTCACTCTCTTGGTTAATACATCCAGTAATACCTCTTTGTCTAAATTCTTGTGTGAAAGTCCAAGGCTCTCCATCATCCTGCTCCTTAGTAACTCTCCACCTTCCTTGCTACCATTGCTTCTTCTCTCCTCTACATGCATGCAGAATTCCAGCAAATGACTTGAAGTGCTTCTAATTGTCTATACTTTTTCTCTACTCTGCATATGTTGTTCCTTTAGGTCTTCTTTATCTAACTAATCTCAGAACTTTCTTAAAATTTCAACTCAGGTATCATAGCCTCTAGGAAGCATTCTCAGCATAGTCAGGGTGGTTAGATGCCTCTTTTCTGTGTTCCCTATATATAACTTTCTCTCAGCATGTTCAACATTTTTTTCATTATGGCCCATTAGAGCAAGAGTTTGATGGCCCATTAGATCAAGGGCAAGAATTGTATCCTATTTATGTTCAGTAACTGATACTTAGATAGTGGGTAAGAAACGCTTATTGGATTACTGAATGAAAGCAAGGTTGAATGAGCAAAGATGACTCTAATTATGAACACCACCTGTTGTGTTTGTTCAGGCAGTACTTAGGGAAAGCTGAATATATAAAGGGACACGTTTGGAAAAAGGAAGTAGTTAGGAGGGAGTAAAAGACAAAACTTTAATTGTTCATAATTTTTCCCAGATCTATTCCTGCTGTATCTGTCAGTCTGTGTGGAACAAAAGAAAGGGCATATTTCTAATTCAGATTATAATGGCATGACCACTATTGAACTGGACAGAGAGCAGTTGATTTACCATATTCAGTCAATGCTTTATAATCAGCAGTTTGGTTGTTGATTGCACCTATGGTGCAGAAAGGCAAATTTATAACAACCAGTTAGCTAAGACCCTGAATATACTATTGTCCAAGTTCACACTCTTTCCATTCTGTTTTCCCTACTCAATTTATGCTCTGATTCACATAATCTTAATGCTTTATAATGGAAGCATATATCTTAAAATCTTAATTGTATCCCAGCTATAAGGATGAATCATTCCAGAGCTCATAGTTCATTTAATTTTTTTTTCACATGATTGTAAAGATCTTATTTTCTCTTTGTTACAGAAAATAAACATTTCATGCTTTTTCTAAATTTTCCTCTTTTTTCCATTTATACTTCCTTATATCAGATAAATGAGGTCACTTGGGTCCTTGTCTTCCATTTGATTCGTTTTTGACTTTTTTTTTCTGCCATTCAAGTTTATTGCTGAGCAGTAAAAGACAAGCTTAATGGGCTAGTATTCAAAAATGGGAAATCATCCAGCTACTGAGCCATTGGTGGTATCAAATTAGAGGTAGTTCTGATCCATTCTCTCCATTCTTAACATCTGTCTCCAAATGTTTACAGGGCAGAAGGTGAGGGATCTGGATCTCAGACTGTGTTGAGATACTTACTATAAGGCAGAAAATTTTCCATTGTTTCAAGTTTTCTGTTTAAAAATGTTATTATTGTAGCAGTGTTTGTTAAGTTCAGCAACGATGAATGACTTACACCTGGGACTGTGGCTATATACTTTATGTGCTTTGACCTGGAAGAAATCATTAGTCTAGTTAATGCATACTAATTACATTACAACTACTGGGGTTGGCTGGTGGAGCAGACTAGGTAATTCATTCAAGAGGCATGAAGTTTTTCTTGTCAGCTTAAAAAAGCTGAAAGCTGGTATCAAGCACTAAGTGTATTCACTAGCCCTGTAAGTTGGCTTGGCTTGGGTCAATCAGTGAAACTCTTAAGTTTTGATTTCTGCTTCTGGCAAATAAGGTGGTTAGATGAGAGAAGGACCACAGAGTAATGCTGGGTATAGAGCTCTATTTAGATCATTAATTCTAGTCCTGGAACACTCTTATAGCCTATGGTATGCTGCTTGCAATTCTAGTAAATTTTGGAGAACTAAGAGCATTTTTGGATTTTTAATATGCCTTCCTCCACCCTTAAATAATTTTTGACAGTGAGCAGGAAGATTGATAACCTAGAGAGTCATTGTATGACCACCACATGTTTTATAAATAGGATCTTCACTGACAGCACATGCCTATACCTCTCCTATTTCAAATAGACATCTTACTTCAAGATAAATCATATACTTATTGAGCATCTCTTGTGTGCCAGAAACTGTTCTAGGTGCTAATGGCACAGTTATGAACAGTACAAAGTTCTTCATGAACTTACAGTAATTATATATGTGGCAGTGTATGTATATGAACATTGATTTTCTCCACACAGAACAGAAATAATGAAAAACATGTTAACTTTAAGAGGTTATATTTAATTACTATGTGTAGAAATTTTCTTCCAGGTAAAGAAAAACTTTCTTCTGAAATTACACATAGAGGAATGTTGTAAGTTTGTTTTCGAGCATTTTCAAAATAAAGAAAGCATCCAGGAGGATATGGATAAACTTCTACTTGGAAGCAGTGTGATAGGAGAGAATCTGACAGTGTGATATATCCTTCTTTAATAAGATCACTCTATGATTTTTTTTAATTTACACATTTAACAGAAAAATATGAAATTATCAAATATGAAAGTATATATTCGTAAAAATTACATATTTATATTAATAAAATCATTATTTAAGAATGAAATAAATTTTCTCACTCTATATCCAGATACCAATAGTTAGGTCTACAAGTTACGAAATAAGATACATTTTGAAGTGCTGCTAAAGAAATACATTGGAGCTTGAAGTAGTTTGTGTGTGGTGGGGGGAGAGGTTTCTAAAATGTATTTCAGAAACCCAGACAGACCTGGTGTTAGCATATGTAAAATTCTGATTACTACACAAAATGCTACTAAGGCTAAGTTAGTTTTGTTCCTAACAATAAAGCCAGGAACAAAGGGAGCCAGTGATCTAATATTGCTTAATGGGCTATTGCACGATGCAGAACGTCACTATAATTGTTCTGTAGTTAATTTGAGGTACTCTGTATTTGTTCCATCTATGACTATGCTAATTTCCTTACATTAAACATTATCATACTTCATGTGTAAATCCTCTGTTGAAGAAATTGGACTTTAGAGCCTCAGTAGGAGACAGATTCTAAATAGCACTTTCACAAATTGGTTACTGTAGGTGAGTGCTTGAGGTTTCTCAGATTTTCTTTAGCTTTATCCAACTTATGAGAGAAATAGTATTTTTTTTCCTCAGTGGGAAACCCCAATGCTATTTTCAGAAATAGTTGAAGTGCGAGTATGTAAATAATCCTTTGAAAGAGAATTTTATGATTCTAGGCACATAAAGAAAAAAAAAAGATTTATTTAAATCTTGGGTGATCCCAAATACTCAGATGTTTGACTCTCCAGAGATCCTCTGTTCAGATGACTCTTTAAAACAACTATTACTTCTAAAAAAGAGCCCTTAAAAATGATGTGTCCGACTACCATCATTTTCTGATCAGAATCTCAGAAGGGTTAAGTGCTATCCCTAAAATGATGTGGCTCATTAGTAGCAGATCACAGTCCTTTCCACCATGCTATACATTATAGAAGTTTAGAGGGTCATTCAGCCTTAAAAAAATCTTTAAAAGTTTACAAGACAATAAAATTATATGTAATCATCCAAATAAATGCAAATTTTAGATGTCACAACATTAAAGGTTGCAATATCTTAAGACTTAATAGCGTAGAAAAATGTTCTTAAAATTTGGTCAGTTTACAGACAGAGTGTGGCAATGAATCAAAGCCTTTCTTTAAAAGGAAAAAAAGAAATAAAAAAATTGGTAACACAGGATCTAAGCAGTTCTCCTTGGGAATTGGCTACTCTTGAACTTTAAATATCTTCTGAAGCTGCTTGTCTCCATGGATTGTCAGTTGAATTCTCTTGGTACAGAGGGTATAGACTCTCAGAAAATCACCCTCTCTCTTTTCTCTGTCAACAGTTAAGGTCATAACTATGAGAGCCCAAGGCAATACTAATCACCTGAGAAAAGTTCCCTTTGGAAATCTCCATTGTATATCCCTGAAATAAACAACAGGACCTTAAGGTCTAACTTCAATCATAGTTGATAGATTTCTATCACATTTTTTCTTCATGATGGCTGATACTGTTATGTAGACCTCTTAGATTGTGTCATTTCAGAGGTTCTGGGTGTCTCATTTGTCCTCAATATTCATTCTCCAATCTCACCCCCATTATTAAAGATGTTTACTTGATCCTCTTATAGAGTCCTATCAGTGTATTATTATATTACCTGGAATAGTAATCTGGTAACCCACTAATTATCCATAGATCTCAGATTAATTTGTCAGACAAGCAAAATGAGACCCAAAAAGCTCAAGGAAATAGACACAATGTAAAACTTTGGTTAAGGGAAGCTAGAAAATTTTAAAACTTGAAGAGAATAGGGATGTTTATTATAATGTAATCAGTGGCTATCACATGAGGAGATCTTTAGACTATATCTCAACAATCTTTCTCTACTTTATGGATAAACTTCTTTAAAAGCTATCTGTACTTAAAATTGCCACTTCCTCAGCTCTAGTTCACACTTTACCCCATTGCCAGAAGCTTCTACTACAGAATCTCACTGAAACTATTTTCACCAAGGTTACCAAAATGAATGGCTTGATAGCCATTACATCATACAATTGATTGACTCCAAAGTCAGTGGTGATACTGCATTGCTTCTGTTGGTACTTTCTTAAATCAGATTAACAGTTGCTTAAAAGAAGTGTGGCCAACAGCAAGATAAAGTGAGAGCATTAAAATAGAAGAAAACAAACACAGACAACTCAAAAACTTTAGGTGCTACTTTTATAAGTAATATTCAACTCAAAGGTGACAAATTGGACTTGGTTTCATCCCTAGTAAAAACACCAATCACCAATGGAAACAAAATGGGAAGAACACTTTGTGACCAATTAGAGAACAGTCAATTGGAGTCCACAATGAGAAGAGATATGTGAAATATTATGAATATATTTTCATGAATGTTTACTATTACAGGAGAGGGCTGGTGGGATAGCAATAATATCCCATTAGTTGTAGGACTTTCCTTATGGATGTTAAAGAGTAACAATCAAAGTCACTTAAATGCAAGACTTTTTTGAAAGAGTCAAAACTTATTTTCATGTATAAGTTTGGGGATTCTGGCTTAATAATCAATCTCACAGCTTTATAGTACCAATGGTTCCATATTTTATAAATTTCTTAGATCTTCATGGGACCAGACATGGAAGTAACCTTATTATATTAGCTCTATGATACCAGCATTGAAGTATCTAAGTCCGAAACTATACTGCCTCTTCATTAAGAAGTGTTTTATTAGTAACCAGGTTGTGTTATTATATTAGTTCAGAGTGTTCTCTCTAAAATGAACTCCTTTCAATTTTCACTTTAAGTGGAATTGGGAAATAAAGACAAAGTGGTAATCTTTGATTTACTGCAAACTATGATTTTTCATGATTGACTATTGATTAAAGTATACATTTTAGGATAAAGAAGATGTGGTATATATATACAATGGAATATTATTCAGCTGTAAAAAGAAATGAAATTGGGTCATTTGTAGAGATGTGGATGGAATTAGAGAGAGTCATACAGAATGAAATAAGTCAGAAAGAGGAAAGCAAATATCATGTAATAATAAATATATGTAGAATCTAGAAAAATCGTATAGATGATCCTATTTGCAAAGCAGAAAAAGAGACACAGCTGTAGAGAACAAATATATGGATACTAAGGGGGAAAGTAATCATAATTTTGTCTTCTACATCTGTAACTCTGTTTTGTAGATAAGTTCAGTTGTACAGTATTTTAGATTCCACATATAAGTGATATCATATGATATTTGTCTTTCTCTGTCTGACTTACTCCACTCAGTATGACAATCTCTAGGTCCATCCATGTTTCTGCAAATGGCATTATTTCATTCCTTTTTCAGGGCTGAGTAATATTCCATTATATATATATATATGTACCACATCCTCTTTATCTGTTCCTCTGTTCATGGATATTTAGGTTGCTTCTATGTCCTGGCTATTATAAACAGTGCTGCAATGAACATTCTTTTCGAACTATGGTTTTCTCCAATATATGCCCAGGAGTGGGATTACTGGATCATATATTAGCTCTATTTTTAGTTTTTTAAGGAAGCTCCGTACTGTTCCTCCATAGTGGCTGTACTAGTTCACATTCCTACCAACAGTGTAGGAGGGTTCCTTTTCCTCCACACCCTCTCCAACATTTATTGTTTTGTAGATTTTTGGATGCCACCCATTCTGACCGGTGTAAGATGATACCTCATTGTAGTTTTGATTTGCATTTCTCTAATAATTAATGATGTTGAGTATCTTTTCATATGCTTTTTAACCATCTGCATACCTTCTTTGGAGAAATGTCTCTTTAGATCATCCACCCATTTTGTTGATTGGGCTGTTTCTGTTTTGGTTTTGTTTTTGTTTTTTTTTTTGGTTGATATTGTGCTGCATGAACTGCTTCTATATTTTGGAGATTAATTCCTTGTCAGTTGCTTCATTTGCAAATGTTTTTTCCCATTTTGAGGATTGTCTTTTAATTTTGTTTATGGTTTTCTTTCCTTTGCAAAAGTCTTTAAGTTTAATTAGATCCCATTTATTTATTTTTGTTTTTATTTCCACTACTCTAGGAGGTGGATTGAAAAAATCTTGCTGTGATTTATGTCAAAGAATATTCTGCCTATGTTTTCCTCTAAGAGTTTTATAGTATCTGGGCTTACAGTAAGGTCTTTAATCCATTTTGAGTTTATTTTGCCATGTGGTGTCAGGAAGTGTTCTAATTTTACTCTTTTACATGTAGCTGTCCAGTTTTCCCAGCACCACTTATTGAAGAGGCTGTCTTTTCTCCATTGTATATTCCTGCCTCCTTTGTCATAGATTAGATGACCATAGGTGTGTGGGTTTATCTCTGGACTTTCTATCCTGTTCCACTGATCTATATTTCTGTTTTTGTACCAGTGCTATAGTGTTTTGATGACTGTAGCATTGTAGTATAGTCTGAAGTCAGGTAGCCTGATTCCTCCAGTTCCAATTTTCTTTCTGAACGTTCCTTTGGCTATTCAGGTCTGTCGTGTTTCCCCACAAATTGTAAAATTTTTTGTTCTAACTCTGTGAAAAATGCCATTGGTAATTTGACAGGTATTGCATTAAATCTGTAGATTGCTTTGGGTAGTATAGTCATTGACACAATATTGATTCTCCAACCCAAGAACATGGGATATCTCTCCATCTGTTTGTGTTCTCTTTGATTTCTTTCATCAGTATCTTGTAGTTTTCTGAGTAAAGTTCTTTTGCCTCCTTAGGTAGGTTAATTCCCAGGTATTTTATTATTTTTTATGTGATGGTAAATGGGATTGTTTCCTTGATTTCTCTCTCTGATGTTTCATTGTTAATGTAGAGGAATGCAAAAGATTTTTGTGTATTAATTTTGAATCTTGCAACTTTACTAAATTCATTGATGAGCTCTAGTAGTTTTCTGGTAGCATCTTTAGGAATTTCTATGTGTATTATCATGTCATCTGCAAACAGTGACAATTTTACTTCTTTTCCAATTTAGACTTTTATTTCTTTTTCTTCTCCAACTGCTATAGCTAGGATTTCCAGAAATATGTTGAATAAAAGTCATGAGCATGAACATTCTTGTCTTGTTCCTGATCTTAGAGGCAATGCTTTCAGTTTTTCACCATTGAGAATGAAGTTTGCTGTGGGTTTGCTGTATATGGACTTCATTATGTTGAGGTAGGTTCCCTCTATGCCCACTTTCTGGAGAGTTTTTATCATAAATGGATGGTGAATTTTGTCAACAGATTTTTCTGCACCTATTGAGGTGGTCATATGGTTTTTATTCTTCAATTTGTTAATGTGGTGTATCACATTGATTGATTTGTGGATATTGAAGAATCATTGCATCCCTGGGATAAATCTTACTTGATCATGGTGTATGATCCTTTTAATGTGTTTTTGGATTTGGTTTGCTAGTATTTTGTTAAGGATTTTTGCATCTATGTTCATTAGTGATATTGGACTGTAATTTTCTTTTCTGTCATATCTGTCTGTTTTTGGTATCAGGGTAATGATGGTCTCATAGAATGAGTTTGGGGGTGTTCCTTCCTCTGTAATTTTTTGGAAAATGTTCAGAAGGGTAGGTGTTAACTGTTTTCTAAAGGTTTGAGAGAATTCAACTATGAAGCCATCTGGTCCTGGACTTCTGTTTGTTGGAAAATTTTTAATCACAGTTTTAATTTCAGTACTTGTGATTGGTGGGTTCATATTTTCTATATCTTCCTGGTTCAGTCTTGGAAGTTGTATCTTTGTAAGAATTTGTCCATTTCTTCTAGGTTGTGCATATTATTGGTGTATAGTTGCTTTCAGTAGTCCCTTATGATTCTTTGTATTTCTGTGGTGTCCATTGTAACTTCTCCAGTTTCATTTCTAATTTTATTGATTTGAGTCTTCTCCCTTTTTTTTCTTGATGAGTCTGGATAAAGTTTTATCAGGTTGTTTTTCTTCTCAAAGAACCAGCTTTTAGTTTCATTGATCTTTGCTATTGTTTTCTTCATCTCTATTTCATTTATTTCTCCTCTGATCTTTATGTTTTCTTTCCTTCTACTAACTTTGGGTTGTGTTTGTTCTTCTTTAACTAGTTTGCTTTTGGTGTAAGGATAGGTTGTTCCTTGAGGTAAGATTGTAGTGCTATAAACTTCCCTCTTAGAACTGCTTTTGTTGTATCCCATAGATTTTGGATCATTGTGTTTTCATTATCATTTGTCTCCAGGCATTTTTTTGATTACCTCTTTAATTTCCTCAGTGATCCATTTATTATTTAGTGGCGTATTGTTTAGACTCCCTGTGTTGTGTTTTTTACAGTTTTTTTTCCTGTAATTGATTTCTAATCTCATAGCATTGTGGTCAGAAACAATGCTTGATATGATTTCAATTTTCTTAAATTTGCTGAAGTGTTTTGTGACCCAAGATGTCATCTATCCTGCAGAATGATCCGTGGACACTTGAAAAGAAAGTTTATGCTGCTGCTTTCAGATGGAATGCCCTGTAAATATCAGTTAACTCTATCTGGTCTAATGTGTAATTTAAGGCTTGAGTTTCCTTATTAGTTATCTGTCTGGATAATCTGCCCATTGGTGTAAGTACGGTGTTAAAGTCCACCACTATTATTGTGTCCCTCTCAATATCCCCTTTCATGGCTATTAGTATTTTCCTTATATATTGAGGTGCTCTTATGTTCGGTGCATATATATTTACAATTGTTGTATCTTCTTCTTGGATTGATCCCCTGATCATTATATAGTGTCCTTCTTTGTCTTTTGTAACAGTCTTTATCTTAAAGTCTATTTTTTCTGATATGAGTATTGCTATTCCAGCTTTCTTTTGATTTCCATTTGTGTTAGATATCTTTTTCCATGCCCTCATTTTCAGTCTGTATGTGTCCCTAGGTCTAAAGTGGGTCTCTTGTAGACAGCATATATATGGGTCTGGTTTTTATATCCATTCAGGCAGTCTGTGTCTTTTGGTTGGAGCATTTAATCCATTTACACTCAAGGTAATTATTGATATGTATGTTCCTATTACCATTTTCTTAATTTTGGGTTTGCTTTTGTAGGTCTTTTCTTCTCTTGTGTTTTCTGCCTAGAAAATTCCTTTAGCATTTGTTGTGAAGCTGATTTGGTGGTGCTGAATTCTCTTAGCTTTTGCTTGTCTGTAAAGCTTTTGATTTTTCCATCGAATCTGAATGAGAGCCTTGCTGGGTAGAGAATTCTTTGTTGTAGGTCTTTCCCTTCCATCACTTTAAACATATCATGCAACTCCCTTCTGTCCTGCAGAGTTTCTGCTGAAAAATCAGCTCATAACCTTTCAGAGATTTCATCATACATTGTTTGTTGCTTTTCCCTTGTTTCTTTTAATATTTTTTCTTTGTATTTAATTTCTGTTATTTGATTAATAAGTGGCTCAGCATGTTTCTCCTTGGGTATATCCTGCCTGACACTTTCTGCACTTCCTGGACTTGGGTGACAATTTCCTTTCCCATATAAAGGATGTTTTTGACTGTAATCCCTTCAAATATTTACTCATTCCCTTTCTATTTCTCTTCTTCTTCTGGAACCCCTATAATTTGAATGTTGGTGTGTTTAATATTGTCCCAGAGGTCTCTGAGAGTGTCCTGATTTCTTTTCATTCTGTTTTCTTTATTCTGTTCCATGGCAGTGATTTCCACCATTCTATCTTTCAGATCACTTATCCATTCTTCTGCCTCAGTTATTCTGCTGTTAATTACTTCTAGTGTATTTTTCATTTCAGTTATTGTATTGTTCATCACTGTTTTCTTGTTCTTTAGTTCTCCTAGGTCCTTGTTAATCATGTCTTGTATCTTCTTGATCTGTACCTCCATTCTTTTTCTGAGATCTTGGATCATCTTTGCTATCATTACTCTGATTTTTTTTTCAGGTAGGTTGCTTATCTCCTGTTCATTTAGTTGTTCGTGTAGGTTTTTACCTTGCTCCTTCTTCTACAACATATTCCTCTGACTACTCATTTTGTCTAACTTTCTGTGTTTGTGGTTTTCTTTTTGTAGGCTGCACGGTTGTATTACTTCTTGCTTCTGGTGTCTACCCCCTGGTGGGTGAGTTAGGTCCAGGGGCTTATGAGGCTTCCTAGTGGGATAGACTAGTGCCTGCACTCTGGTGGGTGGAGCTGGGTCTTGTCCCTCTGGTTGGCATGGCCATGTCAAGGGGAGTGTTTTGGAGTGTCTGTGAGCTTAGTAGATAGGCAGCCTATCTGCTGATGGGTGGGGTTGCGTTCCTGTCTTGTTGGTTGCTTGGCCTGAGGCATTCCACCATCTTGACCCCTCTTGCCCCCAGCTAATCTTGGTTTTCCCAGTAATTTGCCAGCTGGTGACAGGGAAAGATATGGGTGCTGATCAATGTTTCCAAATACTCCCACATATTATATAGTGGTGAACTACTTTGATTGTCTCAAAGCATGAATTTGAGGAAAGGAATTGAACCACACCTCCTCATGTATGCCTTTAATATGGGGGCAAAAATTACAAATAATTAAATTAATCCCTTCTTAGACAATAGGCAAGATCATTTCTGATGTTATCCATTTCAAATTGTAATAATTGATTTTAATAATTAGCTTAGTAATCGATTCTAAATTTCTTTCAAAATGAAGAACAGCTGATTTTATGAAAATATGATTTATTCTGTCCTTAGTTTGCAGATCTTGGTATATTATCACTATCAAATGAGTGGCTGCTCTATTTTATAAAAATGCAGGAAAATAATATTTTAATTTATATAATCCCCCAGATCCATGTGCCTTGTCCAGAGCTTATCAAACCAGACAGGATTTTTTTTTTTCACCAGTACCTTACTCAGTACCCTAGTTGATAATAAATTAACAAGATCTATCAGTTAAATTATTTTAGTTTCCTCTCTACACCAGTGTATACATGAATGTCTATCACTGCAACTATAATTTTTCTCATATGGGTAGTAAGTTTGCTGTTACAGTGTGTTCTGAGGCAAAAACTGATAGAGAACTGGTGCAACTACAAGGAGAAATAGATGAATTCACTAATATATTAGGATGTATGTAAAAGAAAAAGATCAGGTAGTCAGTAATTCAGTAAGGACATCCTGGAATTCAACAGTGACTTCATCAACTGAATATAATTGACATCTATAGACAATATCAGAATACACATTTTTCTCAAGCTCACGTGGAACATTCACCAAGACAGACCATATTCTTAGCCATAAAACACACCTTAGAAAATGCAAAATAATAGAAATCATACAATGTCTGTTCTCAGACCACAATGAAAGTGGTTTAGAAATCAGTAACAGAAGGATAACTGGAAAATCTCAAAATATTTGAAGATTAAACAATAACTTGTAAATAACATATGGGTGAAAGAAGAAATATCAAGAGAAATTTGAAATTATTTAAACTAAATGAAAATAAAAACAACTTAGAATTTGTGGGATGAAGCAAAAGAAGGACTTAGAGGGAAATTTATAGTATTGAATATATATATTAAAAAAGAAAAAAGATCTAAAATCAGTAATCTGAGTTTCCACCTTAGGATAGTAGAAAACAGAGAGCAAATTAAATTCAAGTAAGCAGAAGAAAAAAATAGAGAAGAAATCAATGAAATTGAAAACAGGAAACAATAAGGAAAAGCAAAAAAACAAAAAAAAAACCCCAAAAAACCAACATGATTCTTTGAAAAGGTCAATAAAATAGTTAAGTCTCTTGATAGATTAACTAAGAAAAAAGAGGGAGAAGGAAAATTACTAATATCAGAAATATTAAAAGAAGGGGCATCCCTACATCTCCCATGAGCATTTAAAGAAAAGCAGAGGAATATTATGAACAATTCTATGACCATGAATTTGATAACCTTGATGAAATGGTCAATTCCTTAAAAAACACAGTCTGCCAAAACTCACACAAAAATAAGTAGACAATCTTAATAAGCATATATCTATTAAAGAAATTGCATTAATGAGTAATAACCATACAGCACCAGGCACAGCTGGACTCACTGATTTATTCTACCAGAGTATTCCAATTCTCTATAATCTCTTTCTGAGGATAGAAGCAGTAGGAATATTTCCTTAGCTAATGCTATGGGACTGGAATTGCCATAATACCAAAACCAAACAAAGACATTTTGAGAAAACTACTGACCAATATCTCTCATGAACTTATGTGTAAAAATCTTCAACAAAGTTCTAGCAAAAATAATGTTTAAAAAAAAAAACTATACTCACCCCCCTCATGACCAAGTGAGATTTATCCAAGATATAAAAGACTGCTTCAACATTTGAAAATCAATTGATGTAATTCCTCATATCAACAGACTTAAGAAAGGTTAAGTTTGTATCAATAGATATAGAAAAAGCATTTGACAAAAACCAACACATATTAATGATAAAAAAAAAAAAAACTCCGGAAAACTAGGAATACAGAGAAACTTCCTTAATTTAATTTTAAAAATCTACAAAAAATCTACAGCTAACATCATATATAATGTTGAGAAACTCAAAGTATTCTTGTTAAGGTCAGAAACAAGGCCCTTTCACCACAGATTTTCAACATTGTACTGGAAGTCTTGGATAATTTAATAAGACAAAAAATAAATAACAGGTATACAGATTGAGAAGGAAGAAATAAAATTTTGTTGGCAGATGACATGACAATCTATGCAGAAAATCTGAGAGAATGGACAAAAAAAATTCTAGCACTTAAAGCCATTATAGCAAATTTGCAAGATATAAGGTTAATGTAAAACTTCAATTACCAGCAATGAACTAGTGGAATTAAAAATTAAGACACAATATAATTTACATTAGTATCCTCAAAATGAAATACTTAGACATAAATCTAACAAAATATGCATAAGATCTATATGACAAAAACTATGAAACTCTGATGAAAGATATCAAGGCAGAACTAAATAAATGGAAGGATACTTCATGTTCATAGATAGGAAGACTCAATAGTGTCAAGATATCAGTTCTTCCCAACTTGATCTATGAATTCAAAATAATCCCAATAAAAATTCCAGCAAATTATTTTGTGGATATTAACAAACAGATTCTAAAGTTTATATGGAGAGACAAAAGACCCAGAACAGCCAACACAATACTGAAGGACAAGAACAAAGTCAGCAGACTGACACTAACGGACTTTAAAATTTACTATAAAGCTACAGTAACCAAAAGAATGTGGTATTGGTGAAAGAAAAGGCCAATAGGTCAATGGAACAAAATAGAGAGCCCCAAAATAGACCCTCATACATACAATCAATTGATCTTTGAAAAAGTAGCAAAGTAAATACAATGGAGCAAAGAAAATCTTTAACAAATGGTGCTGGAACAACTGGACATACACAAGAAAAAATATGAATCTAGACACACACTTATACCTTTCAGAAAAATTAACTCAAAAGGGATAATAGACCTAAACATAAAATGCAAAACTATAAAACTCTTAGAAGATAACATAAGAGAAAATCTAGATGACCTTAGATAGGGAGATGACTTTTTACTTATTTTTTAACACTTTTTCTTCCAGTTTTATTGAGATATAATTGACATACAGCATTGTATAAGTTTAAGGTGTACAGAATAATTATTTGACTTATATCATGAAGTGATTATCACAATAAGTTTAATGAATATCTATCATCTCTTATAGATACAAAATTAAAGAAATAGAAAAATAATATTTTCCCTGTGATGAGAACTATTAGGAGTTCTCTATCTTAACAGCTTTCATATACAACACAGAGCAGTGTGAATTATATTTATCATGTTGTGCATTACATTCCTAGTACTTATTTATCTTATAACTGGAAGTTTGTACCTTTTGACTGCTTTCCTCCAATTCCTCTTCACCCACCTCCTTCCTCTTTTGATCTCTTTAGCTATGAGTTTGTTAGTTAGCTTGTGAAATATAACAACACTATATTAGTTCCTGTTATACAGCATAGTGATTAGATATTGCTATAAATTTCAAAATGATCACCATGGTAAGTCTAGTTATGATCTGTCACCATATTAAGATATTACATTGTTATTGACTATGCTTCGCACACTGTACACTTCATTCCCATGACTCATTTGTTTTGCAACTGGAAGTTTGTACCTCTTAATTTCCCTCACCTATATTTCCCTCCCCCACCCTGCTCTCCTCTGGCAACCACCTGTTGATTCTCTGTATTTTTAACTTTGTTTCTGTTTTGTTATATTGTTTTATTTGTCTTTTAGATTCCACATACAAGTGAAATCATACAGTATTTGTCTTTCTCTGTCTGACTTATTTCACTTAGCATAAAACCCTGTGGGTCCATCTATGTTGTTGCAAATGGCAAGATTTTATTCTTTTTTAAGTCTAATATTCCATTGCATATATACATCTTCTCTATCCATCCATCTATTGATGAACACTTAGGTTGCTTCCATATCTTGGCTATTATAAATAATTTTGCGTGCATATATATTTTTTTGAAATAGTGTATTTGTATTCTTTGGATAAATACCCAGGAGTGGACTTGCTGGATTATATGGTAGTTCTATTTTTAATTCTTTGAGGAATATTCCATACTGTTTTCCATAGTGACTGCTCCAATTTACATTCCCACCAACAGTGCAGGAGAGTTCCCTTTTCTCCACATCCTCACCAACACTTGTTATTTGTGGTCTTTTTGATAATGACCATTCTGACAGGCATGAGGTGATATCTCATTGTGGTTTTGATTTGTATTTCTCTGATGATTATTGATGTTGAGCATCTTCTAATGTGACCATTGGCCATCTCTATGTCTTCTTTGGAAAATGTCTATTTAGATCTTCTCCCATTTTTTTAATTGAGTTGTTTGGTTTTTTTTGATGGTGAGTTCTGGTGAGGACTTTTTATATAAAACACCAAAGTCATAATCCATCATGATCAAATTAATTGATAAGCTACACTTTATTAAAATTAAAAATGTCTACTCTTTGAAAGACAATGTCAAAAGAATGAGAAGACAAGTCACAGACTAGGAGAAAATATTTGCAAAAGACACATCTGATAAACGAGTCCCACAAAATATACAGAAATATCTTAAAACCCAATAATAAGGAAATGAATAACCCAATTAAAAAATGGGTCAGTGACCTTAATAGACACCTCACCAAGGAGTAATACAGAGGGCATATAAGCAAATAAACAGATGCTCAACATCATATGTCATCAGAAAAATACAAATTAAAACAACAAGGAAATACCACTATAAACCTATTACAATGTGCAAAATCCAGAACACTGATGACCTCAACTGCTGGAGAGGATGTGAAACAACAGGAACACTCATTCATTGCTGGTGGGAATGCAAAGTGGCACAAGCCACTTTAGAAAACAGTTTGGCAGGTTTTTATAAAACTTAATACCATCCAATAAGTACATCCAATACAGCTTTTGGTATGTATTCAAAGGAGTTTAAAACCAATGTCCACACAAAAACATTTATAGCAGCTTTATTCATAATTGCCAAATTTTGGAAGCAACCAAAATATCCTTTAGTATGTGACTGGAAAAATAAATATGATACATCCAGACAGTGAACTATTATTCAATATTAAAAAGAAATGAGCTATCAAGCCATGAAAAGACTTAAACTCATACTACGATGTAAAAGAAGACAATCTGAAAAGGCTACATATTGTATGACTCCAACTATATGACATTATGGAAAAGGCAAAAGTAGACAGTAAAAAGATCAGTGGTTTTTAAAGATGGTGTGGGGGTGAAGGCCTGAAACACAGGATTCTTAGGGCAGTGAAACTATTCTGTATGTTACTACAATGGTAGATACCTGTCATTATACATTGTCAAAACCCATAGAATGTATAGCACCAAGAGTGAACCCTAATATAAACTATGGACTTTGGGTAATAAGGTTATGTTAAGGTAGGTTCATCAGTTGTAATGAATGTACCACTCTGTTGTGAAATGTTGATAGTGGGAGTGGAGAAGGTTGTATGTGTGTGGGAATAGGGAGTTTAGGGGAACTCTTTGTACTTTCCACTCAATATAAAACTGAACCTGTTCTAAAATATAAAGTATTAATTTAAAATATATTAAAAATTAAAATGCATTTTAATATAAGGGGCAGCACTTCTATCAATTGTATTTGTTACATAAGAAGTTAATACATGCTATTTCACAAATAAGTGATATACTCCCTTTAAAAAAACACTCAGGGCAACCAGCTTCCCTCAGGTATACTGATACATGAAGAGATTCTACTGACATAACATTAACTCAATGTATTCACCAATGTACAGTTATAGTAAGTTAATTTAAATAATCTCTTTAGAACTAGGATTCTTTGTCTGTACCACAAGCTAAAATTTCCAACTTCACTCCACCCTAGATGGATTATATTATTTATAACATTATAATTATAGTAAAACGTGGTTTATTTAAATTACTTTCTTGCAAGGTAATAAAGTAGACTTACCATTGACTATACAATGCCATGGATATTTAATTTCTTAATATCCCTGCTATAATGGAAGACCTTTGATCTTGAATATATTAATTCAAAGGGGTTGTTACCACAAGAAAGGTGATGGTTTTAGAATATCCCAACTGGAAATTCTGTGATCTATTTCTTTTTTAATGGGTTACTGAATGACAAATGTGCCTTAAAGCTAAGGAGAAAAGCCATTTTGTGACGGACACATTATTGACAAGCTTCCTTTTAAAACTGTATACTGCTATCAAATATTTATACACATAATTGCAAAAGATAAACACACACTCTATCTTATGTAACATAAGCAGGCATGTGTGTTGACAACAAAGGGACAGAGGAATGCAGAAAGAACATTAGCTTGTATTGTTATTTATACTCTATTACTTTGAATAACACGTAGGGATAAGAATCATTTAATCAGATGTACACTTGTACTATAAATTTGTTTTGTTTTGTTTTCTACAAAGGACATACACCTAAAATGATGAAACCTCCACCATCTCCTCCAAATTATGACTCTTTATTTATTTATTTATTTATTTTCACACACACACACACACACACACACACACACACACACACACACACTGTATTTTATTTTTACAAGAGATAAATAACCTGACACCAAGCATTACAAATGGATGACCACAATAAAAGCAACAATGATTGCAATTACCAAACACAAAACACACTCATACTATGTCATAATATTGACATTCAGTCCAGTAATCCTCCACTGTAACAGCTCCTTTACTTTGCAGTGAAAATTGATTTGTATATTTTTTGCCTCTGAGTCCTTGTGGGATTTTATGAGACTCTTTTGAGTGATTTATTTTAATTATCATTAAATATATTGATAGGTTTAGGCATTATGCTATTATGCATTATGCTACAATGAAAGAAGCTGGTTGATTTGGGCATCATTTCTGGCTACCATTAAGATGAACTCAGGAAAATCATTTGACTTGAGTGGCTTTGACTTAAAAATGAAAGCTTTAGGATAGTTTTATTCTAAACTTGCCTTTCAACTCTAAGTTTCTATGTTCTTCATGGAGAAATAAACACGGCTACTCTTTATTTGGACTATTCCATTACATAATTCTATTATAAACAACATCCAAACAGAAACTTTCATCAAAGTTACCAGTAAGCAAAAAAGAACAAAAAAATGTGACCAACAATAAGGATTTTAATTTCATTTTTATCTTGCTGTAGATAAGTTCTGTTTAATACTCTTTCCTAGACAGCTTGAATCCTATTTGGCATGAAACTTAGCTTCTGCAATTCTTTAAATGTGAAGGAAGAAAGGGAGGGAGGGAAGGAACACTTCTTAAGAGCCAACAGAAAAGTCCAGAATATTTGCCTTTTTGGACATTTTCTATGTAATGGCCAAGGTCATTAATATAGTTTGGTATTTTAGACTCACTTAATATGGCCCCCTATTCTCTTGGCTATGTTACCAAATCTGAAAAAAATATAAACATCAAATTAAAAATAATAAAGATAAATCACCTTTCCTCTTCCTTATTAACCTTACATAAACACAGAGCTGTATTAAGGAATAGGACAGCTGCCTGAGGTATAATTGTAGGATGGATATTAAAATATCACTGGAAATAGACAAAATGAAGATATTTGTTTACCAGAAGTTATGTTCAGTTTGTAGTTGGAAAAAAGGTTTTGATAAGCCTTTTGGGTGAAGGGGAAGCTTTGAGCCCTCCAACAGACATACTCAACTCAAAACAAATCATCATTCGATAACTTCAAAAGAGAAAGATCTGAATAACTGCAGAGTTTGTATTTGGTGAAGTTCAAAGTATGCAGGCAGAGCAGAAGACAAGCAGGGACCGAGAACTGGTACAAGCAGTCCTTTTCCCTTGCCTTTCCTTAATGCTGCATTCAGCTTCAATCCTAAATCAAACACTTTACTCATATTATAATAATAGTCATATGAATATCCATCAAACTTCCCAAGATATTCACATGCTTTTATGGAGTTGTCATATAGTCCTCTATCTCTATATTAAAAACATATAAAGAAGGATTATTATGATCTCTAAATAAATTATTCAATTAATTCAAATATTTTCTCCATATCTTATTTACATGGGCCATATAAACCTTATCCAATGTCCTCACAAAACACTGTGTGTGGGTGTTTATAGCAGTTTTATTCATAGTTGCCAAAACTTGGAAGGAACCAAGCAACATCCAGATAAAGGAATATTATTCAACATTAAAAAGAAATGAACTATCAAACCATGAAATGACATGAAAGAATCTTAACTTTTTATAACTAAGTGAAAGAAGCCAATATGAAAAAAACTGCATACTGTATGACTCCAACTATACACCATTCTGAAAAAGGCAAAACTATGGAGACAGTAATATGATCAGTTTTTGCCAGTGGTTAGATGGAACAGAGGAATGAGCAGCGCACAGACAATTCTTAGGCCAGTGAAACTCTTCTGTATGATACTGCAATAGAAAATACATGTCATTTTACATTTTTCAGAACCCATAGTTTGTAAAACACCAGAGTAAACCTAATGTAAACTATGGACTTTGGGTGATAACAATGTTTCAATGTAGGTTCATTGATTGTGACATATGTATCACTCTAGTAGAAGATGTTGATATTGGAGGAGATTATGATATTGGTGGGGCCAAGAGGTATATGGAAATTCTCTGTGTGCAATTTTGCTGTGAAGCTAAAACTTCTCTAAAAAGTGAAATCTATGAAAAACAACAACAATAACAACAGTAAAAACAAACTTATCCATGATTGAGGGAGGGCCAAGATCAGTGTTACCTCTTGCCTAAGTTTATGCTCACTTTCTTCAATCTACACCCTGAGTTTCCACTTCTGAGCTCTGTAGCACATCTCATCTGGAGCACTAATTTAGACCTCAGTATATATCTTGAAGTAGAGTACTTTGCATTGTTAAAAACTCTTTCATATGTATAGGCATTGTTTTTTCAGCTCAAGTTAACGTTTTTTTCTGTAAAATCTAGCCCAGGGCTGGACTTACTATGATTAAGAAATTATCATGAATTAATGTATTTTAATACTAACTTACTTGGAGCCCATTGAATTATACCGATTCTTAAGCTATTAAAAAAAAAAAAAAAAACAACTCTGTTCTCGTAATATCTTAGCGCTCCAGAGGAAATAATCCTGTTTAAGAAGCTAATATTTGCATTCCTAAAGGGTTTTGCCCATATTAAATTTATCTGCCATTGTGTGGCATGAAACTTAAATGTTCAGAATCTGGAGTTGTTTTGAATTCAAACAAAGCACAACATATGAAAATGCACCGAAGCCATTTGGGAAATAAAGTCACTTGAATTATGTCTATAAAATATGCGTTAGTGACAAAATGCTTATGAGAAAACTAAGAATATTTACTTTTCATTGAGATAAAAATGGTTAAATAAAATTACCTGCAATCCTGTTGTCTCATAAAAAGACCATCTAACATTCTATTTTGCCTGGGAATAGGTCTTCATACTAATTTCACAATGTTGAGCTAGCAGAACTCTAGATTGTCCACACTCAGAGAGGTCTAAATTAGGTTTGTCAAAGTGTGGGAACTAAGATTTACTATATCTGCTTACTACCTTAACCTCCATCAGGCTTTGAGGTAAAAAAATCATTACTACAGTATGGTGGACTTTATTGAAATTTTATTTCATATACATGACCAATGGACTTTAAAAGTCCAAAGCTCAGGGCACTTGGAGACATCAGGTTTATACCAGGCTCTTTAAAAGCTAACTCTCTAATTGTAGGATCTTAAAAACATGAAGTTGTTCACATTAAGAAATGAAACATCATCTTTGAAATAGGTTTTTATGTGTTCCTGTTAGTAGGAAATATCTATCTATAACAAAGATGGAAGAGAAGCAAGAAAGGAGTCAAAGATGGAGAAATCCAGTGACTTCTTTCTACCATGGGCTTGTGTACATCTCTTTCATTTTTATTTCTCTTTAGTCCTTTTTGTTCTCAGTCAAAACTCATATTAATAAAAGTGTTTTTACCTCATCAGATTAAAACAATTGACCCTGAAATATGAATGAACCATAGGATTAATCTCTTCACAAAATCTTTACATCTAAAAGATAAACTTTTAGAAACAGTAATTGATCAATTGAGAGATGGTGAGCTATGTTCAGGACAACAAGCTTGATAAAGCTCTCTGTCTATGTCAAAACGCTCAAGGCATCCAGTGGAAACAGAACAGCTTAGTTGAAGCCTTGCAGCTGTATATCATTCCTGTCACATCCCTATGTATACTACATTGTCAGTGACTCACAAAAACGGGAACAAGAAGGGATGTTAGCATAGTAAAATATTGGGTATCAAATGGCATAGATGTTACAGACTATGTTTTTCTTGGAGAAATCTTGCTGCTTCCTGAAGGAGTAAGTTAAGAACAATAAGGTTATTAGCAGAACCCCACTTAAAGTGAACTCATTTTAAAATACTGATAAAATAATACTTTGATCAGTATACAGTCTGGGTTATGATAATAATGAAATACATCTTGAATATTTCTGATACTGGTAAATAATAGACTATAAAATCAACTCTAAAGAGGAAATAAAATAAGCAGCATAGTAGAGTCAAAATTAAGACAATTTACAATTATAATCAACTTACATAAAATTATAGTGTGCTATGTGGAAAAAATGATACTGTGGTATGATAAAGCAATCACACTTTTTGGAATGTGATACAGTTTTATGTACATAGATATAATTTTTAATAGTAGAAACCAGTTTGTATGAAAAAAGTTCAGGCACTAACCATAACTGCTCTAGGAATAGGGAAGTAATCTTAGCTAGGGATTACATGATTTCGGGTTTTGCCACTCCACCTAGTATGAGAGGGGAAACATCAAGCATAAGTACTTGAGAGAGAGAATTTTCTCTTATCCTCAATGAGGAAATCTACAGATAACTTTATGATGAGGAATTAAACTTTGACATTTTAATCTCATGTAATCAGATGTAGGATACAAATGGGAAACTTCTCTCAAACATTTTTCACACCACCTCAATAGTTATGGTTTTCATTTTAGTGATTCTTTTTTTCCAGCCAACACTACATTGCCTTATATAGGAATACTCAGGCCTTCAAATATGTCCGTTACATTGCTTGCAATGATTACTATGTTTTACCAGTTAAAGACCACACATAAAATAGAATTTTCCCCTATTTTCTGACATTGAGAAAAATAAACATGTATTTTAGATTTTTGCTATTGAATACTGTTTAAATACATATTTTTCTTTATACTCTATGTCTGTCAATTTCCAGATTTGAGTTATTTAGTGACAGAAGTATATCTGAAAATAAAATTCAACATTAAAGTAACAGAACTTATAATACCAAAGTGAAAAGCCACCATGAAATAATGTGATTGGGTCTTCTGACTGAAGACATCTGAGAGGTGAAGGACTTTAATTGAAATTAAAACCTGGATTCTTGTCCAGGATTATTGCTAAATAGTTGTGTGATCTTAAGAGTGCCTTTTGTATTTGACAAGCCTCATTGTCCCCTTCTATCAAGTGCAAAGTTTTAGATGTCTATTAACTGACATAAATAGATATCTCAGTCACAATATATAGAGGTAGAAGCAATTTGCAGAATAATATATACCTAGCAAATTATGAAACGGTATATATATAAGGTTTAGAAAGAAACACACTAAACTGTTAACAGTGATTTTCTCTAGGATGAGAACCAAGATAGAGCTGGGGCAGGTACACTGGGAGGCAGTCAAAGCTAGTCTTTAGATTTATTGGTACCACTTTAAGTTTTAAAAAGAAAGTTTGTTTTCATGTATAACTTCTAAGAAGGAATATATGGTCAGTTAATTTTCAACAAAGGAGACAAGAATATAAAATAGGGAAAAGATAATTTCTTCAATAAATGGCACTGGGGATACTGGTTAGCCAAATGCAAAAGAACAAAACTAGTTCTCTCTCTTACACCATACAGAAAAGTCAGTTCAAAAAGAATTAAAGAGTTAAGTATAACACCTGAAATCATAAAACTCCTAAAAGAAAGCATAGAGGTAAACTCCTTGACATTGGTCCTGGCAATGTTCTTTTTTGGACTTGACACCAAAACAAAGGCAACAAAAGCAAAAATAAACAAGCAAGACTACATCAAACTAAAAAGCTTCTTTCCGGCTATGGAAACCATCAACAAAATGAAAAGGTAACAAATGAAATGGGAGAAAATATTTGCAAACCAGATATCAAATATGGGGCTAATATCTAAAATATACAAAGAACTCATACAAATCTATATAGCAAAAAACCAAGTAACCTAATTAAACAATGGGCAAAGAACCTGAGTAGACATTTTTCCAAAAAAGTATGCAAATGGCCAACAGGTACATGAAAAGATACTCAACATCACTAATCATCAAGGAAACACAAATCAAAACCAAAATGAGATATCACCTCACACCTGTCAGGATGTCTATTGTCAAAAAGACAAGAAGAGAGACCTTCAAGATGGCGGAAAAGAAAGACATGGTGATCACCTTCCTCTCCACAAATACATCAGAAATACATCTATATGTGGAAAAACTCCTACAGAACACCTACTAAACACTGGCAGAAGACCTCAGACTTCCCAAAAGGCAAGAAACTCCCCATGTACCTGGGTAGGGCAAAAGAAAAAAGAAAAAAACACAGACAAAAGAAGGGGGACAGGACCTGCACCACTGGGATGGAGCTGTGAAGGAGGAAACGTTTCCACACACTAGGAAGCCCCTTCACTAGCAGATACAGGGGGTAGCAGTGGGGAGGGGGGAAGCTTTGGAGCCATGGAGGAGAGCACAGCAACAGGGGTGCAGGGGGCAAAGTGGAGAGATTCTCACACAGAGGATAGGTGTTGACCAGAACTCACCAGTCTGAGAGGTTTGTCTGCTTACCCACCAGGGTGGGTGGGGGCTGGGAGCTGAGGCTCAGCTTTCAGAAGTCAGATCCCAGGGAGAGGACTGGGGTTGGCTGTGTGAAGACAGCCTGAAGGGGCTTAGTGTGTCACAGCTAGCCAGGAGGGAGTCTGGGGAAAAGTCTGGACCTGCCTAAGAGGTAAGAGACCATTGTTTTGGGGTGCATGAGGAGAGGGAATTCAGAGCACCACCTAAATGAGCTCCAGAGATGGGCATGAGCCACGGATATCAGTGTGGACAACAGAGACAGGCATGAAACATTAAGGCTCTTCCTGCGGCCACCAAGAAGCCTGTGTGAAAGCACAAGTCAATATCCACACCTCCCCTCTCAGGAGCCTGTGCAGCCTGCCACTGCCAGGGTCCTGTGATGGACAACTTCCCTGGGAGAACGCAGTGCACCTCAGGCTGTTGCAATGTCATGCTGGCCTCTGCCGCCAGAGGCTTGCCCTGCATTATGTACTCATCCTTCTCCCTGGCCTGAGTGAGCCAGATCCCCCTAATCAGCTGCTACTTTAACCCCATCCTGTCTGAGCAAAGAAAAGAAGCCCTCAGACAACCTACATCCGGAGGTGGGGCCAAATCCAAAGCTGAACCCCAGGAGCTGTGCAAACAAAGAAGAGAAAGGGAAATCTCTCACAGCAACATCAGGAGCAGCGGATCAAATCTCCACAATGAACTTGATTTACCCTGCACCTGTGGAATACCTGAATTATTTTTTTTTCCCTTTTCTCTTTTTGTGAGTGTGTATATGTATGCTTCTTTGTGTGATGCTGTCTGTATAGCTTTGCTTTTACCATTTGTCCCAGGGTTCTCTCTGTCCATTTTTTTTTTGGGGGGGGGGGGATAGTTTTTAGCACTGGTTACAATTGATGGATTTGTTTTTTGGTTTGCTTGCTCTCTTCTTTCTTTCTATTTTTAATTACTTTTTAATTCTTTTATTTCTAATAATTTTTTAATTTTTTATTTTAATAACTTTATTTTATTTTATTTTTTCTTTCTTTCTTTATTTTTCTCCCTTTTCTTCTGAGCCATGTGGCTGACAGGGTATTGGTGCTCCAGCCAGGCATCAGGGTTCTGCCTCTGAGATGGGAGAGCCAAGATCAGGACATTGCTTCACCAGACATCTACTGGCTCCACATAATATCAAATGGTGAATGTTCCCCCAGAGAATTCCATATTAAAGCTAAGACCCAGCTCCACACAATTACCAGCAAGCTATAGTGCTGGACACCCTATGCCAAACAACTAACAAGACAGGAACCCACCCATTAGCAGAGAGGCAGCCTAAAATCATAATAAGGTAACAGACATGCCAAAACACACCGCCGGACACAGTGCTGCCCACCAAAAACACAAGATCCAGCTTCATCCACCAAAACACAGGTACTAGTCCCCTCCACCAGGAAGCCTACACAACACACTGAACAAACCTTAGCCACTGGAGGCAGACACTAAAAACAACGGGTATTACCAACCTGCAGCCTGTGAAAAGGAGACCCCAAACACAGTAAGTAAAGCAAAATGAGAAGACAGAGAAACACACAGCAGATGAAGGATCAAGGTAAAAACCCATGAGGCCAAACAAATGAGGAGGAAATAGGAAAACTACCTAAAAAAGAAATCAGAGTAATGATAGTAAAGATGATCCAAAATCTTGGAAATAGAATGGAGAAAATACAAAAGACGCTTAACAAGGACCTAGACCTAGAAGAACTAAAGAGCAAACAAACAGTGATGAACAACACAATAAATGAAATTAAAAATTCTCTAGAAGGGATCAATAGCAGAATAACTGAGGCAGAAGAACTGATGGATGACTGGGAAGATAAAACAGTGGAAATAACTACCACAGAGCAGAATAAAGAAAAAAAAAATGAAAAGAATGGAGGACAGTCTCAGAGACCTCTGGGACAACATGAAATGCACCAACATTCTAACTATAGGGGCCCCAGAAGAAGAAGAGAAACAGAAAGACTGAGAAAATGTTTGAAGAGATTATAGTTGAAAACTTCCTTAATATGGGAAAGGAAATAGTTAATCAAGTCCAGGAAGCACAGAGAGTCCCAAACAGGATAAATCCAAGGGGAAACACGTCAGGACACATATTAATCAAACTATCAAAAATTAAATACAAAGAAAAAATATTAAAAACAGCAAGGGAAAAACAAAAACTAAAACAAACATACAATGGAATCCCCATAAGGTTAACAGCTGATCTTTCAGCAGAAACTCTGCAAGCCAGAAAGAAGTGGCAGGACATATTTAAAGTGGTGAAAGAGAAAAAACTACAACCAAGATTACTCTACCCAGCAAGGATCTCATTCAGATTCGACAGAGAAATTAAAACCTTTACAGAAGGCAAAAGTTAAGATAATTCAGTACCACCAAACCAACTTTACAACAAATGCTAAACAAACTTCTGTAGGCAGGAAACACAAGAGAAGGAAAAGACTTACAAAAACAAACTCAAAACAATTAAGAAAATGGTAATAGGAACATACATATTGATAATTACCATAAATGTAAATGGATTAAATGCTCCAACCAAAAGACATAGACCGGCTGAATGGATACAAAAACAAGACCCGTATAAATGTTATCTACAAGAGACCCACTTCAGACCTAGGGACACATACGGACTGAAAGTGAGAGGATGGAAAAAGATATTCCATGCAAATGGAAATCAAAAGAAAGCTGGAGTAATAATTCTCATATCAGACAAAATAGACTTTAAAATAAAGACTATTACAAGAGACAAAGAAGGACACTACATAATGATCAAGGATCAATCCAAGAATAAGATATGACAATTGGAAATATTTACGCACCCAACATAGGAGCACGTCAATACATAAGGCAAATGTGAACAGCCATAAAAGGGGAAATTGACAGTACCACAATCATAGTAGGGGACTTTAACACCCTACTTTCACCAAAGGACAGATCATCCAAAATGAAAATAAAAAAGGAAACACACGCTTTAAATGATACATTAAACAAGTCGGACTTAACTGATATTTAAAGGACATTCTATATAAAAAAACAGAATACATTTTCTTCTCAAGAGCTCATGGAACATTCTCCAGGATAGATCATATCTTGGGTCACAAATCAAGCCTTGGTAAATTTAAGAAAATTGAAATCATTTTCAAGAATCATTTCTGATCACAATGCTATGAGACTAGATATCAATTACAGGAAAAATTCTGTATGAAATAAAAACACAAGGAGGCTAAACAATACGCTATTAAATAACCAAGACATCACTGGAGAAATCAAAGAGGAAATAAAAAAAAATACTTAGAAACAAATGACAATGAAAACACAAAGGCCCAAAACCTATTGGATGCAGCAATAGCAGTTTTAAGAGTGAAGTTTATAGCAATACAATCTTACATAAAGAAAGAAGAAATATCTCAAATAAACAACGTAATCTTACAACTAAAGGAATTAGAGAAAGAACAGAAAAAAACCCCAAAGTTAGCAGAAGGAAAGAAATAATAAAGATCAGATCAGATATCAATGAAAAAGAATTGAAGGGAATTATAGCAAAGCTCAATAAAACTAACACCTGGTTCTTTGAGAAAATAAACAAATTTGATAAAACATTAGCCAGATTCATCAAGAAAAAAAGGGAGAAGACTCAAATCAACAGAATTAGAAATGAAAAAGAAGAAATAACAACTGACACTGCAGCAATACAAAGGATCATGAGAGATTACTACAAACAACAATATGCCAATAAAATGGACAACGTGGAATAAATGGACAAATTCTTAGAAAAGCACATTCCAAGACTGAACCAGGAAGAAATAGAAAATATAAACAGACCAATCACAAGCACTGAATTGAAACTGTGATTAAAAATCTTCCAATACACAAAAGCCCAGGACCAGATGGCTCCACAGGCGAATTCTATCAAAACATTTAGAGAAGAGCTAACACCTATCATTCTGAAACTCTTCCAAAATATAGCAGAGGGAGGAACACTCCCAAACTCAATCAATGAGGCCATCATCACCCTGATACCAAAACCAGACAATGATGTCACAAAGAAAGAATACTACAGGTCAATATCATTGATGAACATAGAAGCAAAAATTCTCAACAATATACTAGCAAACAGAATACAAAATCACATTAAAAGATCACACACCATGGTCAACTGGGGTTTAATCTAGGAATGCAAGGATTCTTCAATATACACATATTAATCAATGTGATAAACCATATTAACAAATTGAAGGAGAAAAACCATATGATCATCTCAATAGATGCAGTAAAAGCATTCGACAAAATTCAACACATTTATGATAAAAACCCTCCAAAAAGTAGGCATACAGGGAACTAACCTCAACATAATGAAGGCCATAAATGACAAACACACAGCCAACATCATTCTCAATGGTGAAAAACTGAAACCATTTCCACTAAGATCAGGAACAAGAAAAGGTTTCCCACTCTCACCACTATTATTCAAAATAGTTGTGGAAGTTTTAGCCACAACAGTCAGAGAATAAAAAGAAATCAAAGGACTTCAAATTAGAAAAGAAGAAGTAAAACTGTCACTGTTTGCAGATGACATGGTGTTCTAAATAGAGAATCCTAAAGTTGCTACAAGAAAACTACTAGAGTTAATCAATGAATTTGGTAAAGTAGCAGGATACAAAATTAATGCCCAGAAATCTCTTGAATTCCTATACACTAATAACGAAAAATCGGAAAGAGAAATTAAGGAAACACTCCCATTTACCATTGCAAGAAAAAGAATTAAATAGCTAGGAATAAACCTACCTAAGGAGCCAAAGACCTGTATGCAGAAAACTATAAGACACTGATGAAAGAAATTAAAGATGACACAAACAGATGGAGAAATATACCATGTTCTTCGATTGGAAGAATCAACATTGTGAAAATGACTATACTACACAAAGCAATCTACAGATTCAATGCAATCCCTATTAAACTAGCAATGGTGTTTTTCACAGAACTAGAACAAAAAGTTTCACAATTTGTATGCAAACACAGAGACCCCAAATAGCAAAGGAACATTGAGAAAGAAAAATGGAGCTGGAGGAATCAGGCTGCCTGACTTCAGACTATACTACAAAGCTACAGTAAATAATACAGTATGGTACTGACACAGAAACAGAAATATAGATCAATGGAACAGGATAGAAAGCCCAGAGATAAACCCACACATATATAGTCACCTTATTTTTGATAAAGGAGGCAAGAATATACAATGGAGAAAAGACAGCCTCTTCAATAAGTGGTGCTGGGAAAACTGGACAGCTACATTTAAACGAATGAAAGGAAAACACTCCCTAACACCATACACAAAAATAAACTCAAAATGGATTCAAGACGTAAATGTAAGGCCAGACACTATAAAATTCTTAGAGGAAAACACAGGCAGAACACTCTCTGACATAAATCACAGCAAGATCCTTTGTGGCCCACCTCCTAGAGAAATGGAAAGAAAACCAAAAATATATATATGGGACCTATAGAAACTTAACCGTTTTTGCACAGCAAAGGAAACCATAAACAAGACTTAAAGACAACCCTCAAAATGGGAGAAAATATTTGCTAATGAAGCAAATGACAAAGGATTAACCTTCAAAATTTACAAAGAGCTCATGCAGCTCAATATCAAAAAAACAAAAAACCCAATCCAAAAATGGGCAGAAGACCTAAACAGACATTTCTCCAAAGAAGATATACAGATTGCCAACAAACACATGGAAGGATGCTCAACATCACTTATCATTAGAGAAATGCAAATCAAAACTACAATGAGGTATCACCTCACACCAGTCAGAATAGCCGTCATAAAAAATCTAAAAATAATGAATGCTGACAAGGGTGTGGAGAAAAGGGAACCCTCTTGCAGTGTTTGCTGGAATGTAAACTGATACAGCCACTATAGAGAACAGTATGGAGGTTCCTTACAAAACTAAAAATAGAACTACCAGATGACCCAGCAATCCCACTACTGGGCATATATCCTGAGAAAACCATAATTGAAAAAGGGACATGCACCACCATATTCATTGCAGCTCTATTTACAATAGCCAGTACATGGAAACAACCTAAGTGTGTACTGAAAGATGAATGGATAAAGAAGATGTGGCACATATATACAATGGAATATTACTCAGCCATGAAAAGAAATGAAGTTGAGTTATTTGTAGTGAGCTGGATGGATCTAGAGTTTGTCATACACAGTGAAGTAAGTCAAAAAGAGAAAAACAAATACCGTATGCTACTACGTATACATGGAAACTAAAAAAAAAAAAAAAAATTCTGAAGAACCTAGGGACAGGACAAGAATAAAGACACAGGCATAGAGAATGGACTTGAGGACACGGTGGTGGGGGTGGGGGGAAGGTAAGCTGGGATGAAGTGAAAGTGTGGCATTGACATATATAAACTACCAAATGTAAAAAAAGTAGCTAGAGCTTCAAGATGGTGGAAGAATAAGACATGGAGATCATCTTCCTCCCCACAGATACATCAGAAATACATCTACATGTGGAACAACTCTGACAGAACACCTACTGAATGCTGGAGGAAGACCTCAGACCTCCCAAAAGGAAAGAAACGCCCCAAGAACATGGGTAGGGCAAAAGAAAAAAGAAAAAACAGAGACAAAAGAATAGGGACAGTACCTGCTCCGGTGGGAGGGAGCTGTGAAGGAGGAAAGGGTTCCACACACTAGGAAGCACCTTAGTGGACGGAGACTGCGGGTGGTGGAAGGGAGAGGCTTCAGAGCCACGGAGGAGGGCATAGCAACAGGGGTGCAGAGGGCAAAGTAGAAAGACTCCCTCACAGAGGATCGGTGCCGAGGAGGACTCACCAGCCTGAGAGGCTTCTCTGCTCACCTGCCAGGATGGGCGGGGGCTGGGAGCTGAGCCTCCAGCTTCAGAGGTAGGATCCCAGGGAGACGACTGGGGTTGGCTGCGTGAACACAGCCTGAAGGGGGCTAGTGTGCCACAGCTAGCTGGGAGGGAGTCCAGGAAAAAGTCTGCAGCTGATGAAGAGGCCAGAGACTTTTTCTTGCCTCTTTGTTTCCTGGTGTGCAAGGAGAGGAGATTAACAGAGCCACTTAAAGGAGCTCCAGAGATGGGCGTGAGCCGCGGCTCTCAGCACGAACCCCAGAGATGGGCATGGGATGCTAAGGTTGCTGCTGCAACCACCAAGAAACCTATAACCAAGCACAGGTCACTCTCCACACTTCCCCTTCCTGGAGACTGTACAGCCCGCCACTGCCAGGGTCCCATGATCCAGGGACAACTTCCTCGAGAGAACACATGGTGTGCTTCAGGTTGTAACAACGTCACGCTGGCCTCTGCAGCCACAGGCTCACCCCGCATCCATACCCCTCCCTCCCCCTGATCTGAGTGAGCCAGAGCCCCCAAAGCAGCTGCTCTTTAACCACATCCTGTCTGAGCAAAGAACAGATGCCCTCAGGCGACCTACACTCAGAGGCAGGTCCAAATCCAAAGCTGAACCCCGAGAGCTGTGTGAATAAAGAAGAGAAAGGGAAATTTCTCCCAGCAGCCTCAGGAGCAGTGGATTAAATCTCCACAATCAACTTGATGTACCCTGTATCTGTGGAATACCTGAATATACAACAAATCATCCCAAATTGAAGAGGTGGACTTTGGGAGCAATGATGTATATATTTTTTTCCCTTTTAATCTTTTTGTGAGTATGTATGTGTATGGTTCTGTGAGTAATTTTGTCTGTATAGCTTTGCTTTTCAGTTGTCCTAGGGTTCTGTCTGTCCGTATGTTTTTTTTTAATTTAAAAATTTTTTTCTTAACAATTATTTTTTATTTTAATAACTTTATTTCATTTTATTTTACTTTATTTTATTTTATCTTTTTCTTTCTTTCTTTCTTCTTTTTATCCCTTTTATTTTGAGCTGTGTGAATGACAGGCTCTTGGTGCTCCAGCCAGGCATCAGGGCTGTGGTTCTGAAGTGGGAGAGCCAAGTTCAGGACACTGGTCCACAAGAGACATCCCAGCTCCATGTAATATCAAATGGCAAAAATCTCCCAGAGATCTCCATCTCAACACCAAAACCCAGCTCCACTCAATGACCAGCAAGCTACAGTGCAGGACACCCTATGACAAACAACTAGCAAGACGGGAACACAACCTCATCCATTAACACAGAGGCTGCCTAAAATCATAATAAGGCCACAGACACCCCAAAACACACCACTAGACGTGGACCTGCCCACCAGAGAGACAAGATCCAGCCTCATCCACCAGAACACAGGCACTAGTACCCTCCACAGGGAAGCCTACACAACCCAGTGAACAAACCTTAAACACTGGGGACAGAGACCAAAAACAATGGAAATTATGAACCTGCAGGCTGCAAAATGGAGACCCCAAACACAGTAAGTTAAACAAAATGAGAAGAAAGAGAAACACGCAGCAGATGAAGGACCAAGGCAAAAACTCACCAGACCTAACTAATGAACAGGAAATAGGCAGTCTACCTGAAAAAGAATTCAGAATAATGATAGTAAAGATGGTCCAAAATCTTGGAAATAGAATGGAGAAACTACAAGAAACATTTAACAAGGACCTAGAAGAACTAAAGAGCAAACAAACAGTGATGAACAACACAATACATGAAATTAAAAATTCTCTAGAAGGGATAATAGCAGAATAACAGAGGCAGAAAAACGGATAAGTGACCTGGAAGATAAAATAGTGGAAATAACTACTGCAGAGCAGCATAAAGTAAAACGAATGAAAAGAATTGAGGACAGTCTCAGAGACATCTGGGACAACATTAAATGCACCAACATTCGAATTATAGGGGTCTCAGAAGAAGAAGAGAAATAGAAAGGGACTGATAAAATATTTGAAGAGATTATAGTTGAAAACTTCCCTAATATGGGAAAATAGTTAATCAAGACCTGGAAGCACAGAGAGTCCCATAAAGGATAAATCCAAGGAGAAACACGCCAAGACACATATTAATCAAACTATCAAAAATTAAATACAAAGAAAAAATATTAAAAGCAGCAAGGGAAAAACAACAAATAACACACAAGGGAATCCCCATAAGGTTAACAGCTGATCTTTCAGCAGAAACTCTGCAAGCCAGAAGGGAGTGGCAGGACTTATTTAAAGTGATGAAGGAGAAAAACCTACAACCAAGATTACTCTACCCAGCAAGGATCTCATTCAGATTTGAGGGGGAAATTAACACCGTTACAGACAAGCAAAACCTGAGAAAGTGCAGCACCACCAAACAAGCTTTACAACAAATGCTAAAGGAACTTCTCTAGGCAGGAAACACAAGAGAAGGAAAAGACCTACAAAAACAAATCCAAAAACAATTAAGAAAATGATCATAGGAACATACATATTGATATTTACCTTCAATGTAAATGGATTAAATACTCCAACCAAAAAACACAGACTGGCTGAATGGATACAAAAACAAAACCCGTATATATGCTGTCTACAAGAGACCCACTTCAGACCTAGGGACACATACAGACTTAAAGTGAGGGGATGGAAAAATATATTACATAAAAACGGAAATCAAAAGAAAGCTGGAGTAGCAATTCTCATATCAGACAAAACAGACTTTAAAACAAAGACTATTACAAGTCAAAAAGAAGGAGACTACATAATGATCAAGGGATCAATCCAAGTAGAGGATATAACAATTGTAAATATTTATACACCCAACATAGGGGCACCTCAATACATAAGGCAAATACTAACGGCCATAAGAGGGGAAATCGACAGGAACACAATCATAGTTTGGGACTTTAACACCCCACTTTCATCAATGGACAGATCATCCAAAATGAAAATAAATAAGGCAACACAAACTTTAAATGATACATTAAACAAGATGGACTTATGTGATATTTATAGAACATTACTTCCAAAAACAACAGAACACATATTCTTCTCAATTGCTCATGGAACATTCTCAAGGATAGATCATATCTTGTGTCACAAATCAAGCCTTGGTAAATTTAAGAAAATTGAAATCCTATCAAATATCATTTCTGACCACAACACTATGAGACTAGATATCAATTACAGGAAAAAGTTGGTAAAAAATACAAACAAATGGAGGCTAAACAACACACTACTTCATAACCAAGAGATCACTGAAGAAATCAAAGAGGAAATCAAAAAAACCTGGAAACAAATGACAATGAAAACACGACAACCCAACGCCTATGGGATGCAGCAATAGCAGTTCTAAGAGTGAAGTTTATAGCAATACAATCTTACATAAAGAAACAAGAAACATCTCAAAAAAACAACTTAAACTCACACCTAAAGCAATTACAGAAGGAAGAACAAAAAAAACCACAAAAGTTAGCAGAAGGAAAGAAATCATAAAGATCAGATCAGAAATAAATGAAAAAGAAATGAAGGAAATGACAGCAAAGATCAATAAAACTAAAAGTTGGTTCTTTGAGAAGATAAAATTGATAAACCATTAGCTAGACTCATCAAGAAAAAAAGGGAGAAGACTCAAATCAATAGAATTAGAAATGAAAAACGAGAAGTAACAACTGACACGGCAGAAATACGAAGGATCATAAGAGATTACCACAACAACTCTATGCCAATAAAATAGACAACCTGGAAGCAATGGACAAATTCTTAGACATGCACAACATTCCAAGACTGAACCAGGAAGAAATAGAAAATATGAACAGACCAAAAACAAGCACTGAAATTGAAGCTTTGATTAAATATCTTCCAACAAACAAAAGCCCAGGACCAGATGGTTTCACAGGTGATTTCTCTCAAACATTTAGAGAAGAGCTTACACCTATCCTCTCAATCTCTTCCAAGATATAACAGAGGGAGGAAGCACTCCCAAACTTATTTTACGAGGCCACCATCACCCTGATACAAAAACCAGACAAAGATGTCACAAGGAAAGAAAACTACAGGCCAATATCACTGGTGAACATAGATGCAAAAATCCTCAAAAAAATACTAGCAAACAGAATCCAACAGCACATTAAAAGGATCATACAACATGATCAAGTGGGATATATCCCAGGAATGCAAAGATTTTTCAATATACGCAAATCAATCAATGTGATACACGATATTAACAAATTGAAGGAGAAAAATCATATGATCGTCTCAATAGGTACAGAAAAACTTTTGACATAATTCAACACCCATTTATGATAAAAACCCTCCAAAAAGAAGGCATAGAGGGAACTTTCCTCAACATAATAAAGGCCATATATGACAAACTCACAGCCATCATCATCCTCAATGTTGAAAAACTGAAACCATTTCCACTAAGATCAGGAACAAGAAAAAGTTGCCCACTCTCACCACTATTATTCACCATAGTTTTGGAAGTTTTAGCTACAGCAATCAGAGAAGAAAAAGAAATAAAAGGAATCCAAATTGGAAAAGAAGAAGTAAAGCTGTCCTTGTTTGCAGATGACCTGATAGTATACATACAGAATGCTAAAGATGCTACTAGAAAACTACTAGAACTAATCAATGAATTTGGTAAAGTTGCAGGATACAAAATTAATGCACAGAAATCTCTTGCATTCCTATACACTAATGATGAAAAATTAGAAAGTGAAATTTAGAAAACACTCCCACTTACGATTGCAGCCAAAAGAATAAAATATCTAGGAATAAACGAAACTAAGGAGACAAAAGACCTGTATTCAGAAAATTATAAGGCACTGATGAAAGAAATTAAATATGTACAAATAGATGGAGAGATATACCATGTACTTGGATTGGAAAATTCAACATTCTGAAAATGAATACACTACTCAAAGCAATCTACAGATTCAATGCAATCCCTATCAAACTACCACTGGCATTTTTCACAGAACTAGAACAAAAAATTTCACAATTTGTATGGAGACACAAAAGACCCCGAATAGCCAAAGCAATCCTGAGAAAGAAAAACAGAAGTGGAGGAATCAGGCTCTCTGACTTCAGTCTATACTACAAAGCTACAATAATCAAGACAGTATGGCACTGGCACCAAAACAGAAATATAGATCAATGGAACAGAATAGAAAGCCCAGAGATATACTCATGCACATATGGTCACCTTTTCTTTGATAAAGGAGGCAAGAATATACAGTGGAGAAAAGACAGCCACTTCAATAAGTGGTGCTGGGAAAACTGGACAGCTACATGTAAAAGAATGAAATTAGAACACTCCCTAACACCATACACAGAAATAAATTCAAGGGCTTCCCTGGTGGCGCAGTGGTTGAGAATCTGCCTGCCAATGCAGGGGACATGTGTTCGAGCCCTGGTCTGGGAAGATCCCACATGCCGCGGAACAACTGTGCCCGTGAGCCACAACTACTGAGCCTGCGCGTCTGGAGCCTGTGCTCCCAACAAGAGAGCCTGCGATGGTGAGAGGCCCGCGCACCATGATGAAGAGTGGTCCCCACTTGCCACAACTAGAGAAAGCCCTCACACAGAAACGAAGACCCAACACAGCCATAAATAAATAAAAAATAAAAATAAAAATAAAAATAAAAGACCTGGCACAGCCTAGTTAATTAATTAATTATTAAAAAAAAAAAGAAATAAACTCAAAATGGATTAAAGACCAGACACTATAAAACTCTTAGAGGAAAACATAGGCAGAACACTCTATGCCATAAATCACAGCAAGATCCTTTTTGACCCACCTCCTAGAGAAATGGAAATAAAAACAAAAATAAACAAATGGGACCTAATGCAACTTAAAAGCTTTTACACAGCAAAGGAAACCATAAACAAGACCAAAAGAAAACCCTCAGAATGGGAGAAAGTATTTGCAATTGAAGCAACTGACAAAAGATTAATCTCCACTATTTACAAGCAGCTCAATATCAAAATAACAAACAACCCAATCCAAAATTGGGCAGAAGACCTAAATAGACATTTCTCCAAAGAAGATATACAGATTGCCAACAAACACATGAAAGAATGCTCAACATCATTAATCATTAGAGAAATGCAAATCAAAACTACAATGAGATATCATCTCACACCGGTCAGAATGGCCATCATCAAAAAGTCTACAAACAATAAATGCTGGATAGGGTGTGGAGAAAAGGGAACCCTCTTGCACTCTTGGTGGGAATGTAAATTGATACAGCCACTATGGAGAACAATATGGAGGTTCCTTACAAAACTAAAAATAACACTACCACATGACCCAGCAATCCCACTACTGGGCATATACACTGAGAAAACCATAATTCAGAAAGAGTCATGTACCACAATGTTCATTGCAGCTCTATTTACAATAACCAGGACATGGAAGCAACCTAAGTGTTCATCAACCGATGAATAGCTAAAGAAGATGTGGCACATATATACAATGGAATATTACTCAGCCATAAAAAGAAACGAAATTGTTTTTTGTAGTGAGGTGGATGGACCTAGACTGTGTCATACCGAGTGAAGTAAGTCAGAAAGAGAAAAACAAATACAGTATGCTAACACATATATATAGAATCTAAAAAAAAAAAAAATTGGTCACGAAGAACCAAAGGGCAAGATGAGAATATAGACGCAGACCTAGTAGAGAATGTACTTGAGGATACAGGGAGGGGAAGGGTAAGCTGGGACAAAATGAGAGAGTGGCATGGACATATATACACTGCCTAATGTAAAATAGATAGCTAATGGGAAGCAGCCGCATAGCACAGGGAGATCAGTTCGGTACTTTGTGACCACCTAGAGGTGTGGGATATGGAGGGTGGAGGGACGGAGACACAAGAGGGAAGAGATATGGTGACATATGTATATGTATAACTGATTCACTTTGTTATAAAGCAGAAACTAACACACCATTGTAAAGGAATTATACTCCAATAAAGATGTTAAAAAAATAAATAAATAAAGTAAAATAAAATAGATAGCTAATGGGAAGCAGCTTCATAGCACAAGGAGATCAGTTCAGTGCTTTTTCATTCACCTCTAGGTGACCACCTAGAGGGGTGGGATAGGGCTGGTGAGAGGGAGACGAAAGAGGGAGGGGATATGGGGATATATGTATACATATAGCTGATTCACTTAGTTATAAGGAAGAAACTAACACAACAATGTAAAGCAAGTACACTTCAATAAAGATGTTTTAAAAAAATAAAATAAAGAGCTATAAAAAAAAACCATAAAAAACAAAAAAAAAAAACAAATAATGGAATTGAATTAATTAAGTTATTAAAAAATGAACAACCAGAAATTAACTTAATTATTAACTAAATACCAGAATTGTTTTATAATCAGTTAGTACTTACAGGGTATGCATTATATGTCTTAATTAATCTAAATTAAGTGTGCAATTAAGAAACTTAGGATAATTCAGTTTTAATGAGGTGCTTTTAATTCTAGAAAATTTAATGCTGCATAATTTGGGTGAAATGTCTGCTTCTCTTAGGAGGAAGATATCATTATATTACCTCATATGTGACAACATTATATAGTCACTTATGATGTCTCTGAGGTTTTTTGCAAAACCTACCTTTAGAGTCAAAACTAAATGGGAAGTCAGGTTAGTAATCCATGACATGAGAGAAGCACATACAAGCAACTATTGAAATTCAACTAATTCCCGGGTTCAAATTATTAGGTTTAGAATGTGCCAGGTTAATGTGGCATAGCCATAGCTCTCTGTAGAAAAGAAGCTAAAAAGGACACCTGTGAACAACTTTTAGTGAAAGAGTTTCTTTTGATGGTATTGGCTATATCTAAATACCATATCACCATCTGTCTGGCTCAAACTTCTACTGTTGGCTTCCTTAAAAGGATAAATATGTAGCATTAAATAATTCTCTCTTTTTTAAGATCAATGTTGATAGTATTTCAATAACAAGACATATGGGGATTATAGAGATTCAACTTTGTAGGCTGATGCATAAGGCCTGGAGAGGAAAGTAAAAATTTATAGATGTTGGCAAAATGGAAAATTTTATGAAACTGTATCACAGAGAATTTAGCAAAGAACGAAATCAGAAAGTAGGTAAAGAGGACTTATGTTTAACAGTAATTCTCAAAGTTTGACACTAGAACACTGAGCTTTCCAAGATTTTTTCAGCGGATCCCTGAGGTCAAAACTGTTTTCATACTATTGATAAGATTTTATTTGGCTTTTTCACAGTGCTGGCATTTATACCATAGTTGCAAAAAAAATACTGGGTAAAACAACTGATGCTTTAGCATGAATCAAGGCAGTGGCACTTGTATTATTGTATTCTTGCTGCCACATGTTCACTGTACAAATAATGGCAGTTTAATTGAAGAATAAACTTGATGAAGCAGTAAACATTATTAATTTAATTAAATATTGACTCTTGAGTTCACATCTTTTTAGTATTCTGTGTAAAGAAATTGAAAGTTTTCGTAAAGCAGTTTTGCTGCCCGTGTACAATGATCAAATTAAAGTACTTACACAATTGTTTGAGTTATGAGCTGAGCTAGCCACTTTTTGTGGAATACTATTTTTGCTTGAAAGAATGATTAACAGACAAACCATAGTTTCTCAGACTTGAATACCTGGCATACATTATCTTGAGAATTAAGGAAGTGAAACTTCCATTTCAAGGAGAACTACTGACAATATTTGTGACCAATAATAAAATTTGAGCTTGCAAGCAAAAACTAGACTTTTGGAAATCTTGTATCCTGTATCATGAACTTAACAAATTCCCAATCCTAAAATACTTTGTAAGTGAAATTAATAGTAAAACTAATGAATCTAATGTTTTGTATAACTAAATGTGTTACTATTTGGAAAAACTGCGTAACTCAGTAAACTAATATTTTCCAAAAGATGTTACAAAGCTATGCATGTTTTGGTAAATTGTCCATACAAAATAAAGGTAAACCAATGAATTTTGAGGTAGGAGAGTTTGAAATTTCATTGACATGGCTTTAGATTCCACATGGCAACTATTTTTAAGAAAATATTCCTGTATTTTCCTGTATTGTCAAAGAAGAATGCCCATAACTATATGGAAGAGTTATGAAAATACTTTTTCTGAACATGGATTTTTTGCATATAACTTAACCAAAATTTGTTCATCACAGATTGAATAAAGGAGCAGATAAGGGAATCCAGCTGTCTTCTTTTTGGCCAGACATTAAAGATATTTGAAAACATTATAAAATAATGTCACTCTATCACTAATTTGGGGAAGAAATATAGGCTGTTTATAAAAATCTCTTATTGATATTAATGTGTAATCAGTTCACTATTGTTAATTTAAATGACATAAATAACAATAATAAATTTAATGGTTCTTTTTAGATTTTTAATATGGTGAATATCAACATATCTGACTGAGATAAACAGAAGCTTTTTGAAGGTCTTCTATAATTTTAAGAATGTAAAGGGACTCTTGAGAACTACTAGGATTTATGTTTTATTAATTACCTATAAAATGTGTATGAGTGTACCATAATAATGACCAGTACAAAGACATGTAGCAAAAGTCTAAAGAAAGCAAATTATTATGAATATAAATTCAGAAGAGGACAACAAGGAAATGCAATCACAGAAAGACCCTGGGGCACTACAGTGTTGCTGAGAATGTTCTGATTCTTAAGTTGGGCGTAGAGTTTATGGATAGCATTATTATTATGTACTTCATAATGTACATATATGCTGTTATATCAACTATTTGAAATTTTTAAATATAGAAGTAGAATTCTAAATAGCAATTGATTGAAAGATAGAATGGTAAAACTTAGAGGGCAGTTGGAGTATGAAAATGCCTTATTTGTCAAGAGAATAAAAACATCTAATAATTTTGGCTTTTCTTAGGGAAAAAAGAAAGATGAATATGTGAAAAATTGGAAGGTAAAATAATACTAATCTAAGCTTTAAATTCTGAACAATGAGTAATAAAAAAGGAACAATGAAATTTTAATTAAAGACAATGAATTTTTAATTAAAGACAGGAATATTTTAAAAGGGAAACAAAGAAAAACACCATAAACAGAAAACTGTAAATAAATCTCGGTGAATCAGTAATTATAAAATATGCAATTGAATTAACATTGTTTTTAAAATAGTCCCTAAAATTACATTTAAAATTAAAACAAAATACTTTTATATGCTACTTAAAGGACAATTTAAAATGACAGAGAGGATAAAGGATTGGAGAAGATAACTAAAATAAAAAAGGTATAGTAATAGAATTTGACTTATAAAGCAGTAAAAAAGAGCAGCATAAAATATTAGAAAAAGGCAGCAATCTACACAGACGAACAAAGTTATAAGAAAGTGGACAAATTTTCAATGTTAGCATTATAATTCTCAGATATACTTCTTTTAGAATTTGATGTAATAAAGAAAACAATATGAAATTTGCATAATAGAGAGATTGACCACAACACTAGTGTATGTTTCTAAGAAAGAAAATTTTAGTTAAATCACAAAATACAACACAGAAAGGAAACTTGAGATAACAGATAAAGTGAAAAAATAAGTGACTGATTGGTTTATGCATATATAACTTATAAGAAACAAAAACAGAATTTTTAAGGAACTCATTAATTCACATGCAAAGGGTAGATAGCAATAAAAATGTGGGCAAAGTATATAAAAAGATAATTCACAGAAACGGACAACAAAGATACATGAAAAAGTGTTACACTTAATTAGTAATCAGAAGAATGAAAATCAAAACAAAAGAATGAGATAAAATTTTACACTAGGCTAGCAAACATTTAAAATCCAATAATTAGGGTGTAGAAAGATGATTCTTTATATATTTTAGAGGATGTGTAAATCAGTACAATTATTTTGGAAAGTAATTTTTCAGTACCAAGTAAAACTGAAAATTTGCATGCCTTCACCCAGTTCAATTTCACTTCATCCTGCTAAGGAAGTTCTTGCCCATGTGTTTGAAGAGACGTGCATAGAAATGTTCCTAGCAGCACTTCTAGCAATGTGAAAAAACTGTAGGAAACATTTTATAACAGGTTGATATAAATTTCAGTGTATTAATTGACTGGAATATTATTATACAGCCATTGAAATTAATGAATTAGTTATATATGTATATCAACATAGATACCAAAGTCATAGCACTGTATGAAACAAAAGTAAGATGTATACATGCATAGATGATAGAAAGATAGATAGACCTGTATGTATGAATATATGTGTGTATGTGTATCCCATATAATTTATTTAAATTTATTTACATTTTAAAATAAATAAAATAATATTACCTGCTATTTCTAAGTACATATATTTTGTAACTGAACAAAAACACGTTTATGATATTATTTCTGTTTCTAAAAAGCTAGAATCTAGGGCTGTTGATAAAATTGATTAGAGGAAACAGAGAACAGGTTAGAGGCTTGTTTTAATGCACAGAACTAGGGATAAAGTCTAAGGAGAAAAAAAGAGGAACTTATATTTATAAGCAATACTTTTTCTTTTTATTAAATAAAAGTAACTGAAGCAACTTTAAATATATACAGCTGCTTATACATCTCTTTCTCCAGGAGAACTTTTATTTTAAGACTTGTCTCTCTCTTGGAATAAAAGATTGTGTTCCCTAATATTGAATTGTATGGATTTCTTCATAAGAAATATCTCCTTTGATTATATGAAAAGTGTCTTTACTCCTAGATCTTTTCTAATTAGAATACATTTTAGAAGAAGAAAAAGGCAAACCTTAATTTAAATAGTAGCATGGTGTACTTAAGACACTCCAAAGATGCTTCTGAAATTATTGGTTTCTGAGAGAAAAAAACTTCCTATCCAGCCTCTCCCCAGCTGCTCCTAATGGTAATTTTAATTACAAGTTCATTTTTGTAACATTACTGGTAGATTAGAAACAGATGATAGACATTACTAATTGCTGTGCATAAAACACTGTATTTCAAAACCTAACTTGCCTGCCACAGATTTTGACTGATTTATGAAAATGGTTTTGTTTCTTCTATTAAGTGAATCACTAATGAAAACAATGCAGCTTTTCCAATCATTCCCAATTTCCTTATGTTATACTCAAGACTTAGCCTAGCCAAGCTTCCTGCCTAGGCTCTCTCTCTTTCTCACATCATTTTCCATCATCTTTCTGAGAGTTGGTATTTTAAATTCAAGGTATAGAAAGTGGTGAAATAACTTGGCATGAGAGATGTGGACAAATGTTACATTTAGATGGGATTGGACATTAAAATTTACTCTGTAGATTATCTGGAGGGTTGCATACAAGGGATGAAACATTCTGAAATATGCATTTGGTAACAAATAAACCCAAGGCTCAAAGTAGAATCCTACCAATGGTGCTTCCCACAGGCTGGGAAAAATTTACCATACCACTATCTCAAACTGTATGTGACTGATTCAGCATTCCTCCACCCACTCATCCACTGCCCACTAAGATGGCTACTGCCTCCCCAAGTCCTAATATAGGACCAGATGGGTGTATATTCCTGGCTCTTACCAAAAATAGCAGACTTTAGGGGTCAGGTCCTGGCCCAAGTAACTCACACACCTTTTCAAAAATGGACTTAAAATTCAATCACACTTATTGGCATTTAAATTAATTTATGATCAATTTGAAATAGCTAGATGTATGTACAAGGCCTACAAGCTTAAACTACTTTAGCAAAGAGTCTGTTGGCCAGAGAAAGAACATGTCATGAAAACTTGAGAATGAGTCCCCTTCTGGTGATAGCCCACCAGGTAATTTTGAATAACTCTCCTACTGAAACAAAGTAGTAGAACTACAGAAACAAAGACAGATATAATTCCTAGCTGGATTAAGTTGATGTGGGATTTTAGACTAAAAGTCTCCTGTCAGAAGTAAATTTGATAAGTCACTGTGACTAAAAAATCAATAGTAATAAAAAAGAGAGAGAGAGAGAGAGACTTTCAATGGATTCAGAAAAGTGGTATCCATCACAGGTTTTAAATAATCATGTTTAGGATTTTCAAGGATAGATTAAAAAATTGAACAAATAATATGAAATTTAGAAAGCAGAACTACTAGAATTTAAAAATACAATTGAAATTTAGAACTCAGTACATGAGTTTAAATCAAATTAAATATGAAAGAAAAATGAAATAGTAAACTAGAATTTAAAAATACAATTGAAATTTAGAACTCAGTAGATGAGTTTAAATCAAATTAAGTATGAAAGAAAAATGAAATAGTAAACAAACAAACAAAAAGAGTTCAGAAGAAGATACCTAGAATGAAGCACAGGGAGATAAAATGATAGAAAATGCAGAAAAGATCATAAATGAAATTCAGTATAAGGTGAAAAATATTAACATAGGATTAACTGAAATCCCAAAAGGAAGGGATAGAATAAGACAAAAGTAATATTTAAAGAGATAATGACTAAGAATTTTGCAAATCTGATTTTTAAAAAATAATGCCTAACTTAAAAAACAGTACAGATAAAAGTAACACATACCCAGAGAAAGAGCAAGAGTGTGTGTGTGAGAGAGAGAGAAAGCCATAACATATATCAGATTGAAGTTGTTGAAAATTACAGAGGAGAAATATCTTAAGCATCAAGGGTAGGGAGATGTGGTGTAGGAGATGTGGTATAGAGTATCTTCAAAATAACATAGATGGATATTTGATTTTCTTACACAAACAATGGACGCCAGGAGAAATGGAATGATATCTTCAAATTGTTGAAATAAAATAACTGCAAATCTGGGCCTACACAAAAAGCTACCCAAAAGTACATATTCTTATCAAATACACGTCACATTTAGCAAAACTGATCATTTGTCATGTTAAAAAATCAACACTCTACAAAATTTAAAGGACTAAAATTATACAAAGTATATTCATTAAAATAGTAGAAAATAAGTAGAAATTAAATAATGAAATAATAACTTGCAATTCACCATATGCTCAGAAATTAAGAACTATACTTCTGAAAAACCCATGAGTCAAAGCACAAGTTACAATTGAAATTGGAAAATACTTTGAACTTAATAAAATATAAAATAGAAATTTAAGATATAGCTCTATAGCTAATGTCTTCCTTGGAGAGACAATTATAACTTTAAATGCATAAATTTAAAAAAAGAAGAATGAATGAGAATCAATGAGCTAAGCATCCATCTCAAGCATTCAAAAACAGAATAGCAAGTAAAACACCAACAAATTAGAATGAATAAACAAGTAATAAAAAAAAAAAGGAGGAAATAATAAAATAGAAGTTTTTCAGGACAATCTCACTAATACAAATAGTGAGATATAATGAATAATACATCAAGACCTGTGTTTATTCCAGAACTTTATGGTACATTTTAAAATTAAAAATTAATCAATGGAATTCACTATTAGTAAAACTACAAAGCCAATAGTTTGTGCTTTGAAAAACTAGTAAAATTGATAAATATGTGTCAAGACTGTTCAATAAAAAGAGGAGCACAAATGAACTTTATGAGGGATTTAAAAGGGGACATTACTTCAGTTTCTACAGCCTTTAAAAAGATTAGAAGAGGCTATTATAATAATTTTATGCCAATAAATTTGAAATTTTTACAAATTGAAAAATACCAAAGACATATCCAATGAATACAAGGATAAGTAGAAAAACTGTATATTCTTATAACTCTTAAAAATGTTGAATTCATAATTTAAAACTTTCTCCCAACAAATACTAGGCCCAGTTAATTTACTCCAAAACTTTTAAGCAGAAATAATATTGATCTTACACAAGTTATTTCAAAAGTAGAATTACCAACTGTGGCTATCATAACCTTGAAACCAAAAGTTGACCAGGATATAACTAAATCAATTAAATCTCACTTATTACCTTATATACAAAAAATCCTAAGCAAAATATCAGCAAACAGAATCCCATAATATGTAAGTGATAATACTTCAAAACTTGGGATTATTCCAGCAGTATATTGTAGACTTCACAAGTTAAAAAATCACTGCAGTCCTTAATTTGAAAATAAAGGAGAAGACTCACATGATGCTCTCAGTAGAAAAAGCAAAACACTGATGAAATTCAACATTTTCTCATAATAAAAACTCTGAGCAAACAATGACTTGGAAAAATAAAACTTTCATAATTTTATAAATGGGTACCTGTAAAAAATTACAGAATTCATACTTAATGAAGAAATGTTGAGAGTTTACTGCCTGAAATCAGGAATGAGACAAGGATATCCAATTTAATTTATCTTTCAAATTGAAATCTACAATTGTAGATTGTAGTACTTTGTACTACGATTCAACAATTGTACTGAATATCATGGCAATAAATTTTTTAAAAAGATATTATAAATGTTGAAGAGATGATAATAAAACTGTCATTATTTATAGATGGCATAATGATGTATATAGAAAATGCTGAGGATAAATTATGAAAATTCGTGAGTGAATTTAGTGAAGTTGTGGCAGGCTATATTTTCTAAGATGCATGCAACAAGGTCTCCCATCCATCATTCTCTTCAACATGTGATTTTGACAATCTACCCATTGAGAGATGAAGTTTATGGTCCTCTCCTTGAATCTGGACAAACCTCTAACTATGGAGGAAGTGTTACCATTTGAGTTATGAGGCTAGTTTATAAAAGGTGATGCAACTTCTGTTTAATCCTCTTGGGACAGTTGCGCTTGGGACTCAAGTTTCATGCTGTGAGTGATCCCATCCCATGTAAATAGGACACATATAGGTGCTCTGGCAAACAGTCAATACTTGAGATTCTAGTCAACAGCCAGCATCAACTGCTGGATATGTTAGTGAGGAAGTCATAGAGATGACTGTATTCCCAGATAGTATCTGACCACTACCACATGAGAGATTCTGGGCAAAAACTGCCTTGATGAGCCCAGTCAACACCCAGAACCCTGACGAATACTAACAAAGTGACTATTGTTTTAAAACAACGTTTTAAAAGTGATTATTCTTCAACAAGGAATTACTAGGTCAGTATATTAAAAAAGCAATTTAGAAAATAAAATATTAAAAATGGTATGAAAATATAAAAGATAATGAAAGATGTACAACAACATTTTCTTAGAAAAAAACAAAATGTTATGGGAAATATTAAGGATTTTACAATGTCCATTGACTAAAATATTCAATAATATAAAGTTGTCAATTTTCCTCAAGATTTTCTATATATAAATTGCAATCCAATTAAAATACAAGTGTGTGTGTGTGTGTGTGTGTGTGTGTGTGTTTGCATATGGAAATGGACAAGCTAATTTTAAAATTTTATGGAAATGTGAGCAAGAATAGACAGGACAATCCTAAATAAGAAAAATAAATTTAAGGCCTTTGACTGTTAAATATCAAGCCTTATTACAAAGCTACTGTAACTGAGACATTGCATTATCAGTACAAGGATATATACATAGAAAATGGAAGAAATGAGAGTAAATAAATGGACTAAAAAATTCATGTACACTTGCTTTCTCACAAGGTGACACTGAAGAACAATGAAGAAAGCAAGATCTCTTTTATGAATGGAACCAGGTCAAATTGACATTTACATGGAGGAAAAAATGTTTGATCCCTACTATGGGAAATCCAGTAGGATGGCAGATATAAATATAAAACGTAAAATCAATCATCTAGAAGAAAACAAAGGAGATAATTTTAAAAAAATTTCTTTCAAAAATGTATAAAAAGCATTAACCATAAAAGAAAAGATCAAAAAATAATGCCATATTAAAATTAAGAATTTCTGTTCATATTAAAGGAATGAGAAGAGAAGCCATTGAGTGAGGAAAATATGTACAACACATGTTTCTGACAAATGGCCTACATCCAGAATGTTAAAGACCTTCTACACAGTAAAAAGAACAAGTCAACCTAATACGAGACTGGGTGAGTGACTTGAATAAGCCTTTTTAGAGAGGAAATGGAAGTTTTCACTCTACATTTAGAAAGAGACTCACTCTCATTAATATCCAAGAACATGCAAGCAAAACCACAAGGAAATATCATTACATGCAGAACAGAATGTTTAAAAATAAAAAGATTGACAAGTTGGTGAAGATTTGGAGCAATTAGAATGCTCATACCCTGCTGGTAGTAGTATCAATTTAAACAAATGCTTTAAAAAACAGTTTGGTGGGAGGATTAACCAAGATGGTGGAGTAGAAGGACGTGCTTTCACTCCCTCTTGCAAGAGCACCAGAATCACAACTGGCTGCTGGACAATCATTGACAGGAAGACCCTGGACTTCACCAAGGAGGATACCCCACATCCAAGGACAGAGGAGAAGCCACAGTGAGACAGTAGGAGGGGTGCAATCAGAGTAAAATCTAATCCCATAACTGCTGGGTGGGTGACTCACAGACTGGCGAACACTTATACCACAGAAGTCCACCCACTGGAGTGAAGGTTCTGAGCCCCACATCAAGCTTCCAAACCTGGGTGTCCGGCAACGGGAGGAGGAATTCCTAGAGAATCAGACTTTGAAGCCTAGTGGGGATTGATTGCAGGACTTTGACAGGACTGGGGGAAACAGAGACCCCACTCTTGGAGGGCACACACAAAGTAGTGTGCGCATCGGGACCCAGGGGAAGAAGCAGTGACCCTGGGGGAGACTGAACCAGACCTACCTGCTGGTGTTGGGGGGTCTCCTGCAGAGGCGGGGGGTGGCTCTGTTTCACTGTGGGGACAAGGACTCTGGCAGCGGAGGTTCTGGGAAGTGCTCCTTGGCGTGAGCCCTCCCAGAGTCTGTCATTAACCCCACCAAAGAGCCCAGGTAGGCTCCAGTGTTGGGTTCCCTCAGGCAAAACAACCAACAGGGAGGAAACCCAGCCCCACCCATCAACAGTCAAGTGGATTAAGGTTTTACTGAGCTCTGACTGCCACAGCAACAGTCAGCTCTACCCACCGCCAGAGCCTCCCATCAAGCCTCTTAGATGGCCTCAACCACCAGAGGGCAGACAGCAGAAGCAAGAAAAACTACAATCCTGCAGCCTGTGGACCAAAAACCACAGTTACAGAAAGATAGAGAAGATGAAAAGGCAGAGGGCTATGTACCAGATGAAGGAACAAGAAAAAACCCCAGAAAAACAACTAAATGAAGGGGAGATAGGCAACCTTACAGAAAAAGAATTCAGAATAATGATAGTGAAGATGATCCAGGACCTCGGAATAAGAATGGAGGCAAAGATTGAGAAGATGCAAGAAATGATTAACAAAGACCTAGAAGAATTAAAGAACAAACAAACAGAGATGACCAATACAATAACTGAAATGAAAACTACACTAGAAGGAATCAATAGCAGAATAACTGAGGCAGAAGAACGGATAAGTGACCTGGAAGACAGAATGGTGGAATTCACTGCTGCGGAACAAACTAAAGAAAAAAGAATGAAAAGAAATGAAGACACCATAAGAGACCTCTGGGACAACATTAAACGCAACAACATTCGCATTATAGGGGTCCCAGAAGGTGAAGAGAGAGAGAAAGGACCAGAGAAAATATTTGAAGAGATTATAGTCGAAAACTTCCCTAACATGGGAAAGGAAATAGCCACCCAAGTCCAGGAAGCGCAGAGAGTCCCATACAGGATAAAACCAAGGAGAAACACGCCGAGACACATAGTAATCAAAGTGGCAAAAATTAAAGACAAAGAAAAATTATTGAAAGTAGCAAGGGAAAAACGACAAATAACATACAAGGGAACTCCCATAAGGTTAACAGCTGATTTCTCAGCAGAAACTCTGCAAGCCAGAAGGGAGTGGCATGATATACTTAAAGTGATGAAAGGGAAGAACCTACAACCAAGATTACTCTACCCAGCAAGGATCTCATTTAGATTTGATGGAGAAATCAAAAGCTTTACAGACAAGCAAAAGCTCAGAGAATTCAGCACCACAAAACCAGCTCTACAACAAATGCTAAAGGAACTTCTCTAAGTGGGAAACAGAAGAGAAGAAAAGGACCTACAAAAACAAACCCAAAACAATTAAGAAAATGGTCATAGGAACATACATATCGATAATTACCTTAAACGTGAATGGATTAAATGCTCCAACCAAAGGACACAGGCTTGCTGAATGGATACAAAAACAAGACCCATATATATGCTGTCTACAAGAGACCCACTTTAGACCTAGGGACACATACAGACTGAAAGTGAGGGGATGGAAAAAGATATTCCATGCAAATGGAAATCAAAAGAAAGCTGGAGTAGCTATACTCATATCAGATAAAATAGACTTTAAAATAAAGAATGTTACAAGAGACAAGGAAGGACACTACATAATGATCCAGGGATCAATCCAAGAAGAAGATATAACAATTATAAATATATATGCACCCAACATAGGAGCACCTCAGTACATAAGGCAACTCCTAACAGTTATAAAAGAGGAAATTGACAGTAACACAATCATAGTGGGGGACTTTAACACCTCACTTACACCAATGGACAGATCATCCAAAATGAAAATAAATAAGGAAACAGAAGCTTTCAATGACACAATAGACCAGATAGATTTAATTGATATATATAGGACATTCCATCCAAAAACAGCAGATTACACGTTCTCAAGTGCGCACGGAACATTCTCCAGGATAGATCACATCTTGGGTCACAAATCAAGCCTCAGTAAATTTAAGAAAATTGAAATCATATCAAGCATCTTTTCTGACCACAACGCTATGAGATTAGAAATGAATTACAGGGAAAAAAACGTAAAAAAGACAAACACATGGAAGCTAAACAATACGTTACTAAATAACCAAGAGATCACTGAAGAAATCAAAGAGGAAATAAAAAAATACCTAGAGACAAATGACAATGAAAACACGACGACCCAAAACCTATGGGATGCAGCAAAAGCAGTTCTAAGAGGGAAGTTTATAGCCATACAAGCCTACCTCAAGAAACAAGAAAAATCTCAAGTAAACAATCTAACCTTACACCTAAAGAAACTAGAGAAAGAAGAACAAACAAAACCCAAAGTTAGCAGAAGGAAAGAAATCATAAAGATCAGAGCAGAAATAAATGAAATAGAAACAAAGAAAACAATAGCAAAGATCAATAAAAGTAAAAGCTGGTTCTTTGAGAAGATAAACAAAATTGATAAGCCATTAGCCAGACTCATCAAGAAAAAGAGGGAGAGGACTCAAATCAATAAAATCAGAAATGAAAAAGGAGAAGTTACAAAAGACACCGCAGAAATACAAAGCATCCTAAGAGACTACTACAAGCAACTTTATGCCAATAAAATGGACAACCTGGAAGAAATGGACAAATTCTTAGAAAGGTATAACCTTCCAAGACTGAACCAGGAAGAAACAGAAAATATGAACAGACCAATCACAAGTAATGAAATTGAAACTGTGATTAAAAATCTTCCAACAAACAAAAGTCCAGGACCAGATGGCTTCACAGGTGAATTCTATCAAACATTTAGAGACGAGCTAACACCTATCCTTCTCAAACTCTTCCAAAATATAGCAGAGGAAGGAACACTCCCAAACTCATTCTATGAGGCCACCATCACCCTGATACGAAAACCAGACAAAGACACTACAAAAAAAGAAAATTACAGACCAATATCACTGATGAGTATAGATGCAAAAATCCTCAACAAAATACTAGCAAACAGAATCCAACAACACATTAGAAGGATCATACACCACGATCAAGTGGGATTTATCCCAGGGATGCAAGGATTCTTCAATATACACAAATCAATCAATGTGATACACCATATTAACAAATTGAAGAATAAAAACCATATGATCATCTCAATAGATGCAGAAAAAGCTTTTGACAAAATTCAACACCCATTTCTGATAAAAACTCTCCAGAAAGTGGGCATAGAGGGAACCTACCTCAACATAATAAAGGCCATATATGACAAACCCACAGCAAACATCATTCTCAATGGTGAAAAACTGAAAGCATTTCCTCTAAGATCAGGAACGAGACAAGGATGTCCACTCTCACCACTATTATTCAACATAGTTCTGGAAGTCCTAACCACGGCAATCAGAGAAGAAAAAGAAATAAAAGGAATACAAATTGGAAAAGAAGAATTAAAACTGTCACTGTTTGCAGATGACATGATACTATACATAGAGAATCCTAAAACTGTCACCAGAAAACTTCTAGAGCTAATTAATGAATATGGTAAAGTTGCAGGATACAAAATTAATGCACAGAAATCTCTTGCATTCCTATACACTAATGATGAAAAATCTGAACGAGAAATTATGGAAACACTCCCATTTACCATTGCAACAAAAAGAATAAAATACCTAGGAATAAACCTACCTAGGGAGACAAAAGACCTGTATGCAGAAAACTATAAGACACTGATGAAAGAACTTAAAGATGATACCAACAGATGGAGAGATATACCATGTTCTTGGATTGGAAGAATCAACATTGTGAAAATGACTATACTACCCAAAGCAATCTACAGATTCAATGCAATCCCCATCAAATTACCAATGGCATTTTTTACGGAGCTAGAACAAATCATCTTAAAAGTTGTATGGAGACAGAAAAGACCCCGAATATCCAAAGCAGTCTTGAGGCAAAAAAATGGAGCTGGAGGAATCAGACTCCCTGACTTCAGACTATACTACAAAGCTACAGTAAACAAGACAATATGGTAGTGGCACAAAAACAGAAACATAGATCAATGGGACAAGATAGAAAGCCCAGAGATTAACCCACGCACCTATGGTCAACTAATCTATGACAAAGGAGGCAAAGATATACAATGGAGAAAAGACAGTCTCTTCAATAAGTGGTGCTGGGAAAACTCGACAGCTACATGTAAAAGAATGAAATTAGAATACTCCCTAACACTATACACAAAAATAAACTCAAAATGGATTAGAGACCTAAATATAAGACTGGACACTATAAAACTCTTAGACGAAAACATAGGAAGAACACTCTTTGACATAAATCACAGCAAGATCTTTTTTGATCCACCTCCTAGAGTAATGGAAATAAAAACAAAAATAAACAAGTGGGACCTAATGAAACTTCAAAGCTTTTGCACAGCAAAGGAAACCATAAACAAGACGAAAGACAACCCTCAGAATGGGAGAAAATATTTGCAAATGAATCAACGGACAAAGGATTAATATCCAAAATATATAAACAGCTCATTCAGCTCAATATTAAAGAAACAAACACCCCAATCCAAAAATGGGCAGAAGACCTAAATAGACATTTCTCCAAAGAAGACATACAGACGGCCACGAAGCACATGAAAAGATGCTCAACATCACTAATTATTAGAGAAATGCAAATCAAAACTACAATGAGGTATCACCTCACTCCTGTTAGAATGGGCATCATCAGAAAATCTACAAACAACAAATGCTGAGGTGGGTGTGGAGAAAAGGGAACCCTCTTGCACTGTTGGTGGCAATGTAAACTGATACAGCCACTATGGAGAACAATATGGAGGTTCCTTAAAAAACTAAAAATAGAATTACCATATGACCCAGCAATCCCACTACTGGGCATATACCCAGAGAAAACCGTAATTCAAAAAGACATATGCACCCGAATGTTCATTGCGGCACTATTTACAATAGCCAGGTCATGGAAGCAACCTAAATGCCCATCAACAGACGAATGGATAAAGAAGATGTGGTACATATATACAATGGAATATTACTCAGCCATAAAAAGGAATGAAATTGAGTCATTTGTTGAGAAGTGGATGGATCTAGAGACTGTCATACAGAGTGAAGTAAGTCAGAAAGAGAAAAACAAATATCGTATATTAATGCATGTATGTGGAACCTAGAAAAATGGTACAGATGAGCCGGTTTGCAGGGCAGAAGTTGAGACACAGATGTAGAGAATGGACATATGGACACCAAGGGGGGAAAATTGCGGTGGGGTGGGGATGGTGGTGTGCTGAATTGGGCGATTGGGATTGACATGTATACACTGATGTGTATAAAATTGATGCCTAATAAGAACCTGCAGTATAACAAAACAAACAAAACAACTAATACTAAACTTTCATTGGGTTATTTGCATGGAAATATGTTAATATAAATGTTTCAGACATTACATGAAATTTCTAAAAATCTTATATTTGTATTTGTATGGAAATATGTATGGAAATATGTTAATATAAATGTTTCAGACATTACATGAAATTTCTAAAAATCTTATATGTTCTGGTATAATGTTATAAGTAATAATCCTAGTTATTACTTTAAAATGTATATCTCAGAAATAACTAATTTTCTTGTCAACTGCATTATTATGAACTTTCATCAAATCTTTAACCATGGTCATTTTTAAGTCTTTTGTCATTTACAGACAGTTCTGGGTGTACTCTGATGATTTTGCAAATATGTTCCTATTTTATAGGTTATAGGGTTTCATCTTCAAGAAATTCATGGAAAAGACTCTGACAAGTACAGGTTTCTGGTAACTGACTGTACTGCTGAACTGAATGAATAAGCATTTTCATAACTCTAATGAAAAACTGATGAACTCATAAAAGTGCTAACAAAAGATCAAGATGAAAAAAAAGATTAATTACATGGGGCTGAGTGAACTGATGAGGATGAGTATAATTTTTGTGACTTTCTGTCTGAATTAAAAAGAAAAAAATCCCACAAGGACTCAGAGGCAAAGAATATACAAATCAATTTTCACTGCAAAGTAAAGGAGCTGTTGCAATGGAGGATTACTGGACTGAATGTCAATATTATGACATAGTATGAGTGTGTTTCATGTTTGGTAATTGCAATCATTGTTGCTTTTGTTGTGGTCATCCATGTACAATGCTTGGTGTCAGTCTATTTATCTCTTGTAAAAATAAAATACAGTGTGTGTGTGTGAAAAAAAAAAAAAGAAACTAAAGAGAAGAGAAATTAAGAAACTGAGAGGTTAAGTAACATGTCAAATTTACACAGCTAGTTGGTGTCAGAACTGGGATTATTGTGATAGGTACTTTTATTTTTCTTATTTCCATTTATCAGTTTATAAAAAAAAAATAAGCACTTTTCTTACTGGTGCTCAAATCCTTGAAGTATCATTTTAACTGTAACTACTTAGATGTCTTTTTAGAGTTATCTGAATTGCTCAAGTTAACAAAATAATGAATATATCAAATACTTGCACTGGTTTACCATTTGCCTTTTTCAAAGTAGAAACAATCCCTAGAAGTAACAATTAATTATGTAACAACTTCTTGATATGGCTTGGCATATGAACTCCTTTTCTCTGGTGCACAGACTGGATAATGCTGTGAGGTCTCAACTCCTTCTATATATAAGTCCCACCATTGGGACAGTAGAGGAAGGATGGACTCTCAGCATCTGAACTCTCTGCCTAGGAATCCAATGAATTGCCTTCTAGTATACTTAATATTCAATTGGATGTCACTGCTCATGTAGTCTTTGTCTTCTTAGATAACTGTCACTTTAACTTCCTGTTGCTTTGGTTCTGTATTATGGAGTCAACCTTGACTTTTCTCTCTTTGTTTTTCTGTACCTCACATTAAATCTATTAGCAAATTTTGTCAGTTCTGCCTTCAAGATATATCCAGAATCCAACTAATTTCTTTTACCACTGATACCAATTTGGTGCAAGTCACCATCTCCTCTGACTTACTTTATTGCAGTAGCCTCCCAGCTGCTCTTCTTGCTCCTACATTTGTTCCTTCCTCCCAGGTCTGTTACCAACACAGCATTCAGAGTGAGCCTTTTAAATGAAAGCCAGATCAGGACCCTTCCTTGCTCAGAACTGGCTATTGGCTCTCCATGTCATTCAGTGGAAATGACAGTGTCTTGACAATGGGCCACAAGTCCTTATGCAGACTGTCCCTCATCCATTGCATGTCTGGTCATGTGTCTTATTATATTCTTCTTGCCCATCCCACTCCAGCCATGCTGGACTCTTCTCTGTGCCTCAAATGTGCTGCTCAAGCTCTTACCTCAAGGCTGTAGTACTACCTGGTCATTCTGCCTGCAAATGTCCACATGGCACACCCTCTCATCTTTTTCAGGGCTTTATTCAAATGTTACCTTCCAGAAAGACCTTCTCTGACTGCCTTATTAATCATCCCCTCCTAACACACACATACACACACACACACACACACACACATACTCCAAGCTAATTTTTTCTCCATAGTTTCCATTTCATCTAATAGACAATTGAGTTTGGTTGTTTATATATGTCATTTTATTGTCTGCCTCCTCTACTACAATGTAAGCTTACTAAGGTTAGAGATTTGTTTCCCTTTTATCTGCAGCTATATCCCCTAATCCCTGGGCTATGCATGGCACAGGGCAGGTGATCGCTGAGTCTGAGGAAGGGGTGTTGGCCAAGTGGGCACTTGTGATTTGAAGAGCAAGTACACATCTCAATGTGGCAGACTCCACTCAACCTCAATGTACTATGTTCACATGGTAGGATAGGGAGGGCCAGAATTCTGGACTTTTGTGAGAAATCTCCTGATATTAAGACTGAGAAAAGATTCAAAACAGATTTTCTGTTGTTGTTTAACATTAGCTCTTCAAACAAACAAACCCTATATGGACAGGGGAAGGTATGCCCACAAGTCACCACTTTGGGGACTCTACTCTGAGCTTCTGAGATGCTAGGAATCCTTTCAGCTCAAACACTCAAAGGATGCATTACTGGATCACACATATTTCCATGAAAATATGAAATTTATAAGAGCCAATATTTTCAATCATCTCAGGAGAGAGATTATATCACTCTGGAAAGTCTCTCTCCATTAAGCCTTCTTAGGAGAGATGAGAAGGCAGTTACAATAATTAAAGGAGTTTTGAGAGTGATTATTTTAATTATTGCATACTACTAAAACTCAAACATTAGTGTTTGTGTTTTGTTCTCTTTTGTTTATAAAATAACATTTTTCAACATTTTCCTTAATAGTTATATTATTGAATGTAGTAGATTACTATCTAACATTGTTTTTTCTCAAATGTAATTTTTTCCATCTGATGACTTTAACACTTGTTTAGATTAAATATTTTATAGGTACATTTATGTCACTGACCCTTTAACATTAACTTAAACTGCTCATTGATATCAATTCCCTAACAGATATTCTGCAAAGGGTAATCCTATTCTACAAACATGCATGGCCAATGAGTGAATCTAGTTTTCTTTGTTTGTTTGTTTGTTTTTGTTTTTGTTTTTTTAAACTTCTTTTCTTGTCCCATGGGAGAGAAAATGTTGGGATATCAGTATAACACTCATTTACGTCATAATTCTTCTTTGAAGAGGCAAAGAAGACTAGGAAATATTCCTTCCATTAAAACACTGCAGTCTGATCATACCTCTGAGAATTTGGGCAACAACACTGTGTGAATTGGGCATATGTTTTTGACACTGAAACTGTGTACAAGCCCCTGTGTCCTTGTCTTTTGAACTAAAATGCTGGCTCAAGAGTTAATGATTAGGAAATGTGAAGATGTAGAAACAAAGAATAGCTGTTGGGCTGGGGAACTGGTAACAATTTAGACTATAATTCTGTCACATTGCAGAATCACTGATCTCCCAGTTCCCTGAAGGATGTAGATAAAGGCCTGACACATATTCTTAAGTTGTTTTTATAGGAAGCAGATCACCACCAGATGAAAACTGCTGACCACAAGCACATAGACACTAGACCAGTTGAAACCAAAAGTTTGATGATGATTAAAACTTCACCTTGATGCCAGCCAATCCGAGAATTACACCCTGCTCCTTGAACACTATAAAACTCCTCACTACCCACTCCAGGGTGGGTCACACAGTCTTGAGGACATTAGCACACTGTGGCCCCCTTTGCCTGGCAAAGCAATAAAAACTACTCTTTTCTACTTCACCCAAAGCTCTGTCTCCATGTTTCTATACAGCACTGGTGAACAGAGGCCGAGTTTTGGCAACAACACTACAAAACCTACATGAGCAAACATGGATTTTGTTGTTAAGTGTTTCCCCTGACAGAATAAACATGTTTATTTCAATCAGGCAGTGATAATGTTACATTTAATTAGGTTTATTTCTGTGATTATTTTGTAGTAAGTATGATCTTTCTTAACTTCTGGTCTTTTATTCTTTTTTTTTTAAAGCATACATTTTCTTTTCTTTTCAGACTTGTGCAATGATTCTTTTTATCTTATTTGTTAGGGATTGTGTTTATAAGATGAGCAAGATACATAGAGTGTATCTGACAGTAAGAACAAATCAGTTAATCAACAAATAAAAAAAGTTAGTCAAAATATTTTTTGACAGATATTATGCTCGTTATACCATTTGAAATATTTGCATGATAAAACACAGAAAAGGAGATATCAGATAAATGGGTTTGTTGTAGACAAAGAAGCACTGATTTGGAAATGTTTTTATTTAACTCTTAGTTCTTTTTAAAAAATCATACAGAAGCAAATGTTAAATGCTATGTATACTTTGGAAACACATTTTATGTAATCACACATTAGCCTTAAAAAAAAAAAAACCTAAAGTTTTTCAAATATAAAATTAAATAAACTGACCATGATATGTGGACATTATGAAAGAATATAGAAATTTTGTCTAAAGGGGTAAAAACTTGTAAGCCATTATGGCATTAGTATCAAAAAGTCAAACTTTTAGCAACTCCTAATATAGGCCAGTGGTTTGGAAATTCTAGCATGCATCAACATCACCCAGAGAGCTTCTTCACACAGATTGCTGGGTCCCAGAATTTGCACTTCTAACTAATTCCCAGGTGATACTGATACTGCTGGTCTAGGACCCACTTTGAAAGACCCTAACGTAGCCAATATCTTTCTATATCCCATCTTTCCAGTAAGTCTGTTACAACTCTATTAAACACTCAGTAAAATTCTTGTGTTCAGGAATTCTTCTACTCTCTTTTAAAATTCAGTGAGTCTAACATTTCCTATCAGTTGTTAAACTAATTTATAAGGTAGATTGCTTAAATGCCCTACTTAATCCTGTGTAGTATACTTACACTTCAGAGAGATTCCATTGGTTAAAAACTAGTTATTTTGTTATTTGCTAATATGTGAATATTATTACCTATTATTAATAAAATTATTAATTTTAAGGGATATTATTAATTTAAGGGATATTATTTTAGGGATAGAACTGACTATTCTTGCTAAACAGTAAAGAAGCTCTTCAAACTGAATTTTGACAACTTTGTTCTCATCAAGGGAGTTGTGAAACAACTAGGAACTGGAATGACCAAGGATAGTATTGACCTAAAATCTCAAAAATATAATTCTTGCTACAGAAGGTTTAAGATAAAGTACTCTGCCAGTTCAAAAGAGATGCAGATGAAAGAGGAATCAGTCAGTCAGTTAAGATCCAAAGATTTAAAAAAAAACCTGCTCAAAATGAGCCCTGACTATCCCTTAAATTTCCTGACCTAAGCTGTTAGAAGCACAAAAGAAGACAGCCTTTCTTATTTTTTTTTCCATCTTTGTTATAGACTTTCTTTGTTTGGCAAGACCAGAAATGACATGGGTCAAGGAAGAGAAGGGATCTCTAAGCCTTCTCACTCTCTTATATTTTAATATAAAAAAATATAACTATGAATATTAGGAGACACTACTGAATTTCCAGCTGAACAGATCAGAGAGTGATTCATGGAAGAGCTAGATTTGTATTAGTTCTTGACCTAGGAATATAATTTAGACATCTGGATATAGAGGAAACTGACCCTGCAGGAGCACACAAGAATATTCTTAAAGTCAAGTTAGCTGGAAATTGAGTTGCATAGACAGTGAATCACTAAGTAGTTTCATTTGGAAAAAAGACAAATGAGAGCAAACTGAATTCCTTTGTCATGAAAACGAGTTTGACAGCCAGATTGATTAATCCATTTGTGGAATCCCAGTCAAACTGTGAATGTTGTGATCAGTTGATTCTTTACAATTCAATAAATGAATCTTTCATTTCCCATGGCTGAACACATTAAGAAAATGAAATTTGTTTTGCATTTCCTGTATTGACGTTTGTTACTCCCTGTGACATTTCATGACTCAATGTGCACAGCATATTAGAGGGAAGAAGCTCCTTAGAAACCACTAATAAAGATTGCACTTAATAGGAAACTTAAAAGGCACAGGTATAAAAATGAAGGATTTTCTGTGCCGAGAGTGAGGTCTGAATCAGCAACACTGCCACTATTCCAGCGTAGTAAGCATGAGGCAGGCAAAGGAGTTAGACATACAAAAGAGGGTCAGTAGCATGTGGATGAAGCATAGCTTGAACTGGATCAGGACAGTGAAATGCAGAAGAAGTGAGGATTAATACAGAACACCTCTGTCCAATGTTCATATAGCCATATATAAAATGTACCTAAGTGAACAGAAGAATAAAATGTATGTAGTCCTTTTCCTAGAGGTGTTATTACTTTTACCATGTTTTTGTTTTTTGTCCTGTAACTAAATTCCTGAACTAAATAACTCCTCCAGGTATTTTACATATATATATATATATATATATATATATAGACACACACTCAATAGCCTGATATGTTGTTCATATGTTCAAAAGCATTAGAGAGCTTGGTTAGAGGATGTTTGGCTATTATAAATTTACACTCAGGTAAATTAGTCTTTGATATCTGATCTTCCTCAACGATAGTCTGAAGTCAACAGGAGCATGGAAGGGTTTGCCATTTAGTGTAAATTACCAGCGTGGCAGGCTTTAGGGCCATGACAAACAGGCCTCTTATTATTGAATTATCAGTCTAAGAATGAGCTGCATCAGATGGGAGGATGATAATGTAAGTCAGGACAGAAAATACAAGTACAGGAAGTGTATATGTGCTCTAGCTAATGGGCCTGGGCAGAATGCAAACTAAGGAATATTCCAGTTTGCCCAAGGAGTCCTGGATTATGCCTGACTTGTCTTGGTTGTTTATTAATACATCCTTTATATCCTGAAAAATGTCTGATTTGGATGATAAATTATGTGGTCATCTTAATAAGAGAAAAATCAAGAGAGAAATACTTTATTTGGGGGATTGCTCAATCAGCTGGAACAAACCTAAAGTACTCAAAACATTCTGATAGGAGAACCCTTCTCCCAAGTTACCCTCTAGCCCTTCACTTTCCTCTCCATTTTACCTCAAGACACAGCTATACCCCAAAGCATAGGAAAGGAAATGAGAAAGTCAGAGAATCCTGCCCACCTTGGGAGCTTAGAAATCTCAGAGCAACTCTGCTCTTGTTAAAGCTTCATTGGTTTTTCCACTTAACTTTATAATTCTTCTGATTTCCCACAGCTCTACTTCCTATCTGTGTTCCAGCCAGTTGCACAGCTGGGGAGAAATTAAAATAGAGATTGCTACAGCAATACTAAAAACTAGGAACACTAATTAGATGCTCTGTGATATAGACCATGGCTTTCAGGCCAAAAAGAACTATACTGCACATCTCCCTGCTTCAGAAAGTATAGGGGTGGGGAGGAGAATACCAGATGATGTGGCATTCTTTGACTGAAAGGTGGTAAGGAAACTGAAAAAAGGACATGCAGAGGGACAGAATGACATGGGACTTTGGATTTAATAGCCTGAAAACTGTATACCCCAGTGGAGAGAACATTTGCAGAATCAATTTGGTTGAATACAAAAGGAAGAATCACACCGAAGCTCCATCCCAGTTGAACTGCATTCCAATGTGTTCCTAAAAAGGAGTTTTCTTAGGGTTTGGCCTATGTATACACAAGAAGGAAAGAATCAATATCTGCTTCTCACTTATATCTACACGATAGAGAAGCATTTCTTAGCAGTTCTAAGTTTGTTTTTTTTTTTTAATTAAAACAATTCATGTACAAGATGTAAAAAACTGAATCATATTTCAAGACCAATACCAAAAAATACAAGTTTCCTATCATACTCCCAATACTTTATCCTTTTGCATAAATTTTCAGCCAGTTCCTCTAAATTAACCTCAAGCCTCATCCTCTTTTAGTTAATAAAAGAGTTCTTACAATTTTATTAAATACAAAATTATATATGCATATATACATGTTATACATATATATTGCATCAATAATGTATAAGAGATAATAAAGGCCACCACCCAGCTTAAGATATAAAATATTACTCATACTATTGACATTTCCTATATATCTCTCCCTGAAAACAAGGCTCTTCTTCCTGAGGTAAACTTTACCCTGCATTTTTTATCATCCCTTTCTTTTCTTTATGGTTTTATGCTCCCACTTTTTTTCAGTACATTATAGCTCCACTTCTCAGGTTTTCCAGGAACCCTCAGAGTAAATTGCATTATTTTTTATTGTGTTTCTCTGCAGACACCTAGTTTGTAGTTTCCTGTTCACTTTGTTTATTCCAAAAATATGTTGCAATCTCATCTTTATCCTCTTGTCTTTGTGAGTATAGTTATAGTCTTTTAATATCATTTTAGTCTTTCAATATAATTTTAATATGGTTTGAAAGAGAGAAAATAGACATATGTTAACAGTCTTATCATGTTTATCTGTAAGCTATGATACATCATATATAATTACCAAAAGCCTTATTCTTTATTATGATATTGATTCATGACAAAGAGAGTCCAAGAATCAGTGATTAAAAGGAGAAGATATTTTATGGAATAGTGAGTCATCTAAGTGTTATCTAAAAGTGGGTGATATACACAGACACAGTGGGTACTTTGGAAATATGAGAGGACATTATCAAAGTATGGGAGGCATTTGTAGAGGAGCCAGTGCTAGTTTGACTACCATAGCCCTCTGATTCTGGCTTATCAGGGACAAGAATGTTTAAAAAGACATCAGGGGTCCCACATTTGGTTAAGACCATTTGCTTCTTATGGAGTCACCAAGACGTGCCATGGAAGGGCCTTGTTATCTTTGTAAACAACAACTTTAAAGGCTTGGGATATTCCCCAGAGAGTCTCCTTTCCCCTAAAGCATCAAACACTTCCAAATTTAGTTGTGATTCCCAATGCTGTATATAAAAATATTTTAATTATTATCTCTATAAATAAAAGTTTAAAAGAAGTGTCGGAAAGAGTGGTATTTAAAAAATAAAGTGCTAAAGAATAACAATAGAGACCAGATAATATCTAGAGTCCTTCCAGCTACACTGTTCCAGGCTGAACGCAGACATCATGTTTTCCTTTTCTTCCAAAAGGAATTCTATCACTCTAGACTTGAAAAGAAAGGGTCACAAGTTTGCTGAACAGGATTTCCTTGCAAACTACATGCTTTACATTCCTGAAATTTCTTAAATCACAAGAAAAAAAGTCTTGTAGAGGAGTAAAGACAAAAATCAATAACAGCGGTATTATACATTTTAAAAATATGTAGTAAATAAAATTTCTAGAGGTTATCAACTTTCAAAAGCAACCATATAAATAAATGATATTTAGTCTAGTACATGATCCTTCTTATGAAGCATGTTCTTTCTTATCCAAGATGCAGACTCCCTTACAAGTTCTGTGTTATATAGGCTTGATCAGTTTTTAGTTTTTCAGCAATCTCTTACTATTTGAAGCTAAATATATTTTGAATTTTCATTGTCCTTTTAATTTTTTTTTAATTTTAATGAGATATATGTGTAATCATATAGCCTTTTAACTGAATTTCTCAGTGCATTATTAGGTCCTTGATCTCCAGCCTATCCCATGAGTCAGTGCTTTCTCCATGTTCTATCAAAAAAGCCTTTTTAGAGCAGAACTGGCTCATAGGTGGATAGAGAAATAATTGTTGTCACTTTCTTTGGTTTAAAAAGACTGATATAGGGCTTCCCTGGTGGCACAATGGTCAAGAATCTGCCTGCCAATGCAGAGGACACGGGTTTGAGCCCTGGTCCAGGAAGATCCCACATGTCGCTGAGCAACTAAACTCGTGCACCACAACTACTGAGCCTGCGCTCTAGAGTCCGTGAGACACAACTACTGAAGCCCACGTGCCAAGAGCCCATGCTCCGCAACAAGAGAAGCCACCGCAATGAGAAGCCCACTCACCACAATGAAGAGTAGCTCCTGCTCGCCGCAACTAGAGAAAGCTGGCGCACAGCAATGAAGACCCAACATAGCCAAAAATAATAAATAAATTAAAATAAATAAATTTATAAAAAATTAAAAGACTGATATAAAACTCTGTACATGTTTTTTTTTTTCTAATACTGATACTGAGTTTTCAATTTTAGTGAATAAATATAAAAATCATATTATCTCAAATCCACTCTTAGCAAAACCATTACTGAGGAATTGTCCTAATTACCAGCAACACTGCCAATTGAGATGTTGCTAAGGATTGTGCAAACAGTTGTCATTATAAAGGAATTGACCCCACTCTTTCCTGCCCTATTAGAATCATGCAGAAATGTTTGAGAGCTTACATCGACTAGACAGGAATGACTTAGTAGTATACCAACAGTATACTAGTAAGTGTAGAACAATAGCTTAAATGCAGGTGGTATTCTGAATACCTTTATGAACTAGGTACATAATACATCTAAACTGTTTTATAAATACATTTTTCATTATTTTATTCCATTTAGTGTAAAATTGTAATATAGATGCTTTTGGGGGAGAGAACTTTGCCTTTGTCAGATTTAAGTGAAGTCTATCCTTCCCTGTTTCTATTATCTTCATTAACTTAAAGATGTTGTCCTTCTCCTAAACTTTATTCTTTCAAAAATATAATTCATTTACATTCATCACCTCTCACACCATCTACAACATATTTTCCTTTCTCTGTATAGCAGAATTAGGTCACAATAAGTGAGAAAGCAATAGGAATTATTCTGCTTAATAATACAGATGTTATTGGGCATATCAAAGCATTTGACATCAGGCAACCTATTATATGTGGAGCTCCAGGAAGCCATGAGGTCAGACTATTGTCTCCATGTTAGATATGAAGAGGCTAATGTAGGTCACATGATGTCATATCTTAACACATTTCTGAGGAAGTCAGATAAGCAGTGATCAAATTATTGGAAAAATAGTTGAGTATGATAGTTCAAGCTGTTTCAAAATAGAGACCAGAAGAGTTGTATCCACAGATTGAAATTGTTCAGTTCTACTATTCCTACTTCAGCCAAAAATGACTGTTGCTGAAACCCAAAGTGCATGCAAAAGGGTAGAAGATAGAGTGTGTAAGGATTCAGATAAAAACTGTTGATAGATAGATTAATAGGAAAACAAATACAGGAAGATACCAGGTTGATGTGAAAGCAGGAAGCCAGTTGGCCATAGTGGCATTGACCATGATTGCACATAAAGAACAGTGGCTTTATTACAAACTAATATTTCTTTGGTGTTGAAGTTACCCCAAAACTTTTTCCAGTTAAGTTTTAAAGAGGGTACTGTCAGATTAAGGCTTGAACACAAGGGTCACAAAATCTTTCCACTTCTCACTTTGTATGATTTCATGGTTTTCCCATGTGAAAGAACAAGTCAATGCAAGAGCAGAGTCTAAGATTACTATTCTCTGGTTATATGCCTGAGTCTGAGATGTTCTGATGTAATTGGTCTGGTTTAGCCTGCTCCTTATGATGTTGTTGGGGAGGAAGAAATTTTTTTCTACCTTTCTAGGTTCTTCTGGCTGGTCTAAAAATTAAATTGACCTGAGACAGATTAACAAAAGAAAATCAAACACGGGTTTAATAACATGTATACATGGAATAGAGCCAGGAAAACTGAGTAACCCACCAAATGGCTGAAACACTCACCTTAAATACCATCTTCAGCTAAAGACAAAAGAGAATGTTGGCAGTAGTGATTTGAAATTTCCAAGGGGAGGAGGGAAATTCACATGGAGATGGAAAAACAAAAGTTTCCTGGGCCATACGGAGACAATGAAACACAGAGAGGACTCTAATCTTTAGTTACCCCCACCACACCTAGGTAATATTTTTGCAGATATCTCTGGTTATAGCTCTATTCTGGGAAAAGGCACTTTATCTAGATTCTTTAGGCGGCTGAGGAATCTTTGTTTCTTAAAATGTAATTAGCTTGAATTAATTCTCATGCCAAGAGACACATTTTGGGATGGCAAATTTTGTTCCACTACCATGGTTTTAAATTTTTGTTTATTCAACTGAGATTTAATTATTATACCATAAAACTCAGCATTTTAAAGTGTACAATTCAGGGTTGTTTTAGTATATTTACAAAGTTGTGCAACCATTGCCACTAAGTCCAGAAAATTTTCATCACTGAATAAAGAAATTTCAAAACCATTAGCAGTTATGCCTTATCCCTGCTCCCCCTATATCTTGGCAACCACTGATCAACTTTCTGTCTCTATGGATTTGCTTATTTTGGATAATTCATATAACTTGTATAATATTTGCTTATGGTTTTTATGCACTCCTTGATATTTGGGAGACATCTACCCACACCCCACATTCCTGTTAGAGGACAATAATGACTAAAAGAAATAGGTCACATCCACAGTAATCCAGCCAACCCTGGCTCAATATCCCAGGAATAAGAGCAGACCATTAAATAAGTTTTGGTTATTTCTCTATGTGTCCCCCTTTTGCTGTCATTCTGCTGAATTTTTTTAGCATCTCTTTTTTTATTAAGGTATAGTTGATGTACAACATTATATAATATTCAGGTGTAAACAGTGATTCACAATTTTTAAAGGTTATATATCATCTATAGTTATTATAAATATTGGCTATATTCCCTGTGTTGTATAATATATCCTTTTAGCTTATTTATTTTATACATAGTAATTTGTACCTCTTAGTTCCCTACCCCTGTTGTGCACTTTCCCCCTTCCATCTCCCTACTGGTAACCACTAGGTTTTTTTTCTCTTTATCTGTGAGCCTGTTTCTTGTTATAGTCACCAGTTTTTATTTTTTTAGATTCCACATATAAGTGGTATCTTACAGTATTTGTCTTTCTCTGTCTGACATATTTCACTTAGCCTAATACCCTCCAAGTTCATCTATGTTATAGCAAATGGGAAAATTTCATTCTTTTTTATGACTGAGTAGTATTTTATTGTATATATATATACATAACATCTTCTTTTTTTTTTTTAAACATCTTTATTGAAGTATAATTGCCTTACAATGGTGTGTTAGTTTCTGCTTTATAACAAAGTGAATCAGTTATACATATACCTATGTTCCCAAATCTTTTCCCGCTTGCATCTCCCTCCCTCCTACCTGCCCTATCCCACCCCTCTAGGTGGTCACAAAGCACCGAGCTGATCTCCCTGTGCTATGCGGCTGCTTCCCACTAGCTATTTTACATTTAGTAGTGTATATATGTCCATGACACTCTCTCACCCTGTCACATCTCACCCCTCCCCCTCCCCATATCCTCAAGTCCATTCTCTAGTAGGTCTGTGTCTTTATTCCCATCTTGCCACTAGGTTCTTCATGCCCTTTTTTTTTTTCTCCTTAGATTCCATATATATGTGTTAGCATACTGTATTTGTTTTTCTCTTTCTGACTTATTTCACTCTGTATGACAGACTCTAACTCCATCCACCTCATTACAAATACCTCCATTTCATTTCTTTTTGTGGCTGAGTAATATTCCATTGTATATATGTGCCACATCTTCTTTATCCATTCATCCGATGATGGACACTTAGGTTGCTTCAATGTCCTGGCTATTGTAAATAGAGCTGCAATGAACATTTTGGTACATGACTCTTTTTGAACTATGGTTTTCTCAGGGTATATGCCCAGTAGTGGGATTGCTGGGTCGTATGGTAGTTCTATTTTTAGTTTTTTAAGGAACCTCCATACTGTTCTCTGTAGTGACTGTATCAATTTACATTCCCACCAACAGTGCAAGAGTGTTCCCTTTTCTCCACACCCTCTCCAGCATTTATTGTTTCTAGATTTTTTGATGATGGCCATTCTGACTGGTGTGAGATAATACCTCATTGTAGTTTTGATTTGCATTTCTCTAATGATTAATGATGTTGAGCATTCTTTCATGTGTCTGTTGGCAATCTATATATCTTCTTTGGAGAAATGTCTATTTAGGTCTTCTGCCCATTTTTGGATTGGGTTGTTTGTTTTTTTGTTATTGAGCTGCATGAGCTGCTTGTAAATCTTGGAGATTAATCCTTTGTCAGTTGCTTCATTTGCAAATATTTACTCCCATTCTGAGGGTCGTCTTTTGGTCTTGTTTACGGTTTCCTTTACTGTGCAAAAGCTTTTAAGTTTCATTAGGTCCCATTTGTTTATTTGTGTTTTTATTTCCATTTCTCTAGGAGCTGGGTCAAAAAGGATCTTGCTGTGATTTATGTCATAGAGTGTTCTGCCTATGTTTTCCTCTAAGAGTTTGATAGTGTCTGGCCTTACACTCAGGTCTTTAATCCATTTTGAGTTTATTTTTGTGTATGGTGTCAGGGAGTGTTCTAATTTCATACTTTTACATATACCTGTCCAATTTTCCCAGCACCACTTATTGAAGAGGCTATCTTTTCTCCACTGTATATGCTTGCTTCCTTTATCGAAGATAAGGTTACCATATGTGCGTGGGTTTATCTCTGGGCTTTCTATCCTGTTCCATTGATCTATATTTCTGTTTTTGTGCCAGTACCAAACTGTCTTGATTACTGTAGCTTTGTAATATAGTCTGAAGTCAGGGAGCCTGATTCCTCCAGCTCCATTTTTCGTTCTCAAGATTGCTTTGGCTATTCGGGTCTTTTGTGTTTCCATACAAATTGTGAAATTTTTTGTTCTAGTTCTGTGAAAAATGCCAGTGGTAGTTTGATAGGGATTGCATTGAATCTGTAGATTGCTTTGGGTAGTAGAGTCATTTTCACAATGTTGATTCTTCCAATCCAAGAACATGGTATATCTCTCCATCTATTTGTATCATCTTTAATTTCTTTCATCAGTGTCCTATAATTTTCTGCATACAGGTCTTTTGTCTCCTTAGGTAGGTTTATTCCTAGATATTTTATTCTTTTTGTTGCAGTGGTAAACGGGAGTGTTTTCTTAATTTCACTTTCAGATTTTTCGTCATTAGTGTATAGAAATGCAAGAGATTTCTGTGCATTAATTTTGTATCCTGCTACTTTACCAAATTCATTGATTAGCTCTAGGAGATTTCTGGTAGCATCTTTAGGATTCTCTATGTATAGTATCATGTCATCTGCAAACAGTAGCAGCTTTACTTCTTCTTTTCCAATTTGGATTCCTTTTATTTCTTTTTCTTCTCTGATTATTGTGGCTAAAACTTCCAGAACTATGTTGAATAATAGTGGTGGGAGTGGGCAACCTTATTTTGTTCCTGATCTTAGTGGAAATGATTTCAGTTTTTCACCATTGAGGACGATGTTGGCTGTGGGTTTGTCATATATGGCCTTTATTACGTTGAGGAAAGTTCCCTCTATGCCTACTATCTGCAGGGCTTTTATCATAAATGGGTGTTGAATTTTGTCAAAAGTTTCTCTGCATTTATTGTGATGATCATATGGTTTTTCTCCTTCAATTTGTTAATATGATGTATCACGTTGATTGATTTGTGTATATTGAAGAATCCTTGCATTCTTGGAATAAACCCCACTTGATCATGGTGTATAATCCTTTTAATGTGCTGTTGGATTCTGTTTGCTAGTATTTTGCTGAGGATTTTTGCATCTATGTTCATCAGTGATATTGGCCTTTAGTTTTCTTTCTTTGTGGCATCTTTGTCTGGTTTTGGTATCAGGATGATGGTGGCCTCGTAGAATGAGTTTGGGAGTGTTCCTCCCTCTGCAATATTTTGGAAGAGTTTGAGAAGGATAGGTGTTAGCTCATCTCTAAATGTTAGGTAGAATTCGCCTGTGAAGCCGTCTGGTCCTGGGCTTTTGTTTGTTGGAAGATTTTTAATCACAGTTTCAATTTCAGTGCTTGTGATTAGTCTGTTCATATTTTCTATTTTTTCCTGGTTCAGTCTCGGCAGGTTGTGCATTTCTAAGAATCTGTCCATTTCTTCCAGGTTGTCCAATTTATTGGCATAGAGTTGCTTGTAGTAATCTCTCATGATCATTTGTATTTCTGCAGTGTCAGTGGTTACTTCTCCTTTTTCATTTCTAATTCTATTGATTTGAGTCTTCTCCCTTTTTCTCTTGATGAGTCTGGCTAATGGTTTATCAATTTTGTTTATCTTCTCAAAGAACCAGCTTTTAGTTTCATTGATTTTTGCTATTGTTTCCTTCATTCCTTTTTCATTTATTTCTGATCTGATCTTTATGATTTTTTTCCTTCTGCTAGCTTTGGGGTTTTTTTGTTCTTTCTCTAATTGCTTTAGGTGCAAGGTTAGGTTATTTATTCGAGATGTTTCCTCTTTCTTGATGTAGGCTTGTATTGCTATAAACTTCCCCTTAGAACTGCTTTTGCTGCATCCCATAGGTTTTGGGTCGTCGTGTCTCCATTGTCCTTTGTTTCTAGGTATTTTTTTTATTTCCCCTTTGATTTCTTCAGTGATCACTTCGTTATTAAGTAGTGTATTGTGTAGCCTCCATGTGTTTGTATTTTTTATGGATCTTTTCCTGTAATTGATATCTAGTCTCATAGCGTTGTTGTCAGAAAAGGTACTTGATACGATTTCAATTTTCTTAAATTTACCAAGGCTTGATTTGTAACCCAAGATATGATCTATCCTGGAGAATGTTCCATGAGCACTTGAGAAAAATGTGTATTCTGCTGTTTTTGGGTGGAATGTCTTATAAATATTAATTAAGTCCATCTTGTTTAATGTATCATTTAAAGCTTGTGTTTCCCTATTTATTTTCATTTTGGATGATCTGTCCATTGGTGAAAGTGGGGTGTTAAAGTCCCCTACTATGATTGTGTTACTTTCAGTTTCCCCTTTTTTGGTTGTTAGTATTTGGCTTATGTATTGAGGTGCTCCTATTTTGGGTGCATAAATATTTACAATTGTTATATCTTCTTCTTGGATCAATCCCTGGATCATTATGTAGTTTCCTCCTTTGTCTCTTGTAATAGTCTTTATTTAAAGTCTATTTTGTCTGATATGAGAATCGCTACTCCGGCTTCCTTTTGATTTCCATTTGCATGGAATATCTTTTTCCATCCCCTCACTTTCAGTCTGTATGTGTCTCTAGGTCTAAAGTGGGTGTCTTGTAGACAGCATATATATGGGTCTTGTTTTTGTATCCATTCAGCCAGCCTGTGTCTTTTGGTGGGAGCATTTAATCCATTTACATTCAAGGTAATTATCGATATGTATGTTCCTAGTCCCATTTTCTTAAATGTTTTGGGTTTGTTATTGTAGGTATTTTCCTTCTCTTGTGTTTCTTGCCTAGAGAAGTTCCTTTAGCATTTGTTGTAAAGCTGGTTTGGTGGTGCTGAACTCTCTCAGCTTTTGCTTGTCTGTAAAGGTTTTAATTTCTCCATCAAATCTGAATGAGATCCTTGCTGGGTAGAGTAATCTTGGTTGTAGGTATTCCTCCTTCATCACTTTAAGTATATCCTGCCACTCCCTTCTGGCTTGCAGTGTTTCTGCTGAAAGATCAGCTGTTAACCTTATGGGGATTCCCTTGTGTGTAATTTGTTGTTTTTTCCCTTGCTGCTTTTAATATGTTTTCTTTATATTTAATTTTTGATAGTTTGATTAATATGTGTCTTGGCATGTTTCTCCTTGGATTTATCCTGTATGGGACTCTCTGTGCTTCCAGGACTTGACTAACTATTTCCTTTCCCATATTAGGGAAGTTTTCAACTATAATCTCTTCAAATATTTTCTCAGTCCCTTTCTTTTTCTCTTCTTCTTCTGGGACCCCTGTAATTCGAATGTTGGTGCGTTTAATGTTGTCCCAGAGGTCTCTGAGATGGTCCTCAGTTCTTTTCAATCTTTTTTCTTTATTCTGCTCTGCAGTAGTTATTTCCACCATTTTATCTTCCAGGTCACTTATCCTTTCTTCTGCCTCAGTTATTCTGCTATTGATCCCATCTAGAGTATTTTTAATTTCATTTATTGTGTTTTTCATCGTTGCTTGGTTCCTCTTTAGTTCTTCTACGTCCTTGTTAAATGCTTCTTGCATTTTGTCTATTCTATTTCACAGATTGTGGATCATCCTTACTATCATTATTCTGAATTCTTTTTCAGGTAGACTGCCTATTTCCTCTTCATTTGTTAGTTCAGGTTTGTTTTGACCCTGCTCCTTCACCTGCTGTGTGTTTTTTGTCTTCTCATTTTGCTTATCTTACTGTGTTTGGCGTCTCCTTTTCACAGGCTGCAGGTTCGTAGTTCCCGTTGTTTTTGGTATCTGTCCCCAGTGGCTAAGGTTGGTTCAGTGGGTTGTGTAGGCTTCCTGGTGGAGGGGACTAGTGCCTGTGTTCTGGTGGATGAGGTTGGATCTTGTCTTTCTGGTTGGCACGTCCACGTCTGGTGGTGTGTTTTGGGGTGTCTGTGGCCTTATTATGATTTTAGGCAGCCTCTCTCCTAATGGATGGGGTTGTGTTCCTGTCTTGCTAGTTGTTTGGCATAGGGTGTCCAGCACTGGAGCTTGCTGGTCGTTGAGTGAAGCTGGGTCTTGATGTTGAGATGGAGATCTCTGAGAGATTTATGTCGTTTGGTATTACGTGGAGCTGGGAGGTGTCTTGTGGCCCAGTGTTCTGAAGTTGGCTCTCCCACCTCAGAGGCACAGCCCTGATGCCTGGCTGGAGCACCAAGAGCCTTTCATCCACACAGCTCAGAATAAAAGGGAGAAAAAATAGAAAGGAAGAAAGAAAGTGGATAAAATAAAATAAAATAAAGCTATTATAATAAAAAATATGAAAAAAAATTATTAAGAATAAATTTATTAAGAAATTTTTTTTTAATTTTTAAAAATAGATTTATTTTTTATAATAAAAAATAAAAAAATTAAGAAAAAAATTTATTAAGAAAATTTTTTTAATGTTTTAAAATAAAAAATATGAATAAACTTATTAAAAATTTTTTTATAGAAAATAAGGAGAAAATTATTAAGTAAATATTTATTAGGAAAAAAAAATTTTTAAGTAAAAAAAAAAAAACAAAAAAAACTGGACAGACCTAATCCTAGGACTAATGGTGGAAGCAAAGCTATACAGACAAAATCTCACCCAGAAGCATACACATATACACTCACAAAAAAAAGAAAAGGGGAAAAATTAATATATCCTGCTCCCAAAGTCCACCTCCTGAATTTGGGATGATTCGTTGTCTATTCAGGTATTCAACAGATGCAGGCACATCAAGTTGTTTGTGGAGATTTAATCTGCTGCTTCTGAGGCTGCTGGGAGAGATTTCCCTTTCTCTTCTTTGTTCGTACAACTCCCGGGGTTCAGCTTTGGATTTGGACCCGCCTCTGTGTGTAGGTTGCCTGAGGGCGTCTGTTCCCTGCCCAGGCAGAACGGGGTTAAAGGAGCAGCTGCTTCGGGCGCTCTTGCTCACTCAGGCCGGGGGGAGGGAGTGGTATGGATGCGGGGAGAGCCTGCGGTGGCAGAGGCCGGCGGGACATTGCAGCAGCCTGAGGCACGCCATGTGTTTTCCCGGGGAAGTTGTCCCTGGATCACGGGAGCCTGGTCGTGGCAGGCTGCACCGGCTCCCGGGAGGGGCAGTGTGGAGAGTGACCTGTGCTCGCACACAGGCTTCTTGGTGGCGGCAGCAGCAGCCTTAGTGTCTCCTGCCTGTCTCTGGGGTCCATGCTGATAGCCGCGGCTAGTGCCCGTCTCTGGAGTTCATTTAGGCAGTGCTCTGAATCCCCTTTCCTTGCGTGCCGTGAAACAAAGAGGCAAGAAAAAGTCTCTTGCCTCTTCGGCAGCTGCAGACTTTTTCCCGGTCTCCCTCCCGGCTAGCTCTGGTGCGCTAACCCCTTCAGGCTGTGTTCACGCCGTCAACCCCAGTCCTCTCCCTGCGATCCGACCAAAGCCTGAGCCTCAGCTCCCAGCCCCGCCCGCCCTGGCGGGTGAGCAGACAAGCCTCTCGGGCTGGTGAGTGTTACTCGGCACCAATCCTCCATGCGGGAATCTCTCCACTTTGCCCTCCGCACCCCTGTGGCTGTGCTCTCCTCCGTGGCTCCAAAGCTTCCACCCTCTGCCACCCGCAGTCTCTGCCCGCGAAGGTCCTTCCTAGTGTGTGGAAACCTTTCCTCCTTCACAGTTCCCTCCCACTGGTGCAGGTCCCATCCCTATTCTTTTGTCTCTGTTATTTCTTTTTTCTTTTGCCCTACCCAAGTACGTGGGGATTTTCTTGCCTTTTGGGAGGTCTGATGTCTTCTGCCAGCGTTCATTGGGTGTTCTGTAGGAGCAGTTCCACGTGTAGATGTATTTCTACTGTATCTGTGGGAAGGAAGGTGATCTCCGCGTCTTACTCTTCCGCCATCTTGCCCAGACCTCCCCTACACCATATCTTCTTTATCCATTTTTCTGTTGATAGACACTTAGGTTGCTTCCATATCTTGGCAATTGTAAATGATGCTGCTATGAACATTGGGTTGCATGTATCTTTTTGAATTCATTTTTTTCAGCTAAATACCCAGGAGTAGATTTGCTGCATCATATGGTAATTCTAATTTTAGTTTTTTGAGAAACCTCCATACTGTTTTCCATAGTGGTTGCACGAATTTACATTCCCACCAACAGTGTACGAGGTTTCCCTTTTCTCAAAATCCTTGCCAGTACTTGTTATTTGTGGTCTTTTTATGATAGACATTCTCAAAAGTGTGGTGTAATGTCTCATTTTGATTTTAATTTGCATTTCTTTGATCTGCTGAATTTTTGATCATTTAGGCATCATGATAGGCACTTATAACCTCCACAGACTATTCAGGCTTTGTGGCATAAGATGAAGCTTAGAGATAAATGAAACATGTACTGAAATTTGATTTCCTCTCTGCTCCATTTCATTGGTTTGAGACATTGTAAATCTAATCACAGATTGATCTTATTAAGGCTAATGACCTTCTGATTAACAAGAGAAATGCATCTGTGGTCAAATTGCCTGCTTTAATTATTCCAAGGAAATGCACCATCAACAGAGAGCAGGCAGCAGTCTCTTGGATAAAAGTTTGCCTGCTCATGGTGTTATCTTGATTATTACTCTCTTGGTACCTAGCAGAGGAAGTATAACCAAAAAGTTCAGAGGTACACAACTTCTCACTACTGAGGCAGTATGAGGCAGAGGTGAAAGGTTTGATCATGATATGTGTCATGAATTGCAGTGGAATCCTGGTGTCACAGAAGACAGCTAAGAGAGGAGATGAGAGCAATCTGGTTAGGAGTTTGTTTGGCAAGAAGTCAAGTGGAGACTGTTGTAAATCAGAGAAACCAGATCCTAGCCCAGGGAGTAAAAATCTAGAGGACAAAATGTTTACTGCTAATTCATTCAAAGAATATTTGGTGTCTGGGCTGTCCTGTGGCCAGGGACTTTTAGGGACCATAAAATATCTGATCTGGCCTCATGCTGGTTAATTGGCATCAGTTAAAACATGGAATAATTTTAAATGATACATACATTAAATTTTTTATATTTGTTTGAAACATACAAATATATATTTATCTTTCGATCTTTGACGATGAGCCAACACACCCATTTTTAAAAATAAGTCTGCCAAATGGAGTTATATTTTTGCATAAAACATCCATAATGCATACTGCATACTTTGAAGCTTTGATATCTTTAAAGTGGAGCAAGAATTTAAAATTCTTGTGAATTCATGAGTTCAGAATTGTAGATTTTTAATGCCAAATTTTAAACCATCTTGCCCACCCCTATTTCAGTGACAATTTGAGAGGTATAGGAGCTGAGACTCATCATTAGCATACCATTTTGAAACTCTCAAATTAGTTTAAATGTTGACTCTCTTCTCACAATATTTTATCAGTTCATGTGACATACTTACATTATATAATTACAAAATTATGTAAAACTGGGATAAACCTATTGAGGAGACAATATCACCAACTCTTGATAAGCATATTGGGGAGAGCTGAAGTGCAGATGAAATAGAGAGTAATCTGGATGCCAGGATCAATCATAAGATTTAGAAAGGGAGTAGGGTCCCCTGGTTAACCAGATGGGTGAGTTAAAGAGAAGGCTGGTTAAGATTTCCTACTGTAACAGGTAACACGAACAGAGTGAGGTATTGTGTCACAGACTTTGGAAGCCAGAGACTGTATATTTTTACAGGGCAAAAAAAAAAAAAAAAAGAAGGTTTATAAAAAGGAGTTTCTTATAAAGACTTTAAGAGTGGCAATTTGGAAATGTTGCAGCTTTATAAACTTAGATCTATGTTTCTGTTTTTTAATGTAATTTTGCAAGAGCACTCCAGCAATTCTCATTTATTGGTCTATATAGGGCTGAGGGTCTGGATCTGTAATGTTGAAAAAAAATATAATATTATTTGACTGAAGTATTTAGCCTTCCAGGGTCTACACATGAATTTAGAAACTAGAAATGATCTTTTAGCTGGTTCTAGGTACTGGGATAAGTATAATATCATTTCAATTAGCATAGAAATATTAGCAAGCCAAGAGTGAATTAATATGACAGTCCATATTTACAGTACCTACATAAATGATGAGTGCTTTTCATGAAAATTAAGGGAAAATACTTTTATAATAAAATATTCTTACAAAATAACAATATCTAATTTGACAATGAAAAATACTAAAATGTCAGACCATGACTAGATGCTAACAATAATTCCAGGTATGTAACTCTAGAATATTTCCCCAAAACTTATTGCTATATCTGAAATGACTCTGTAGTGTGCCACTTCTCTTCATCAACCCAAACAAGGCTATCATCCTTTGCCTGGAATTCTGTAAAGGCCACTTAATGATGTTCCTACAGTTTATTCTGTCTCCTTACAGTTCGCTATACTACTCCAAGGTGAACACTTAAAAATACAACTGTGATATTTTTACTCTTCATCAACCACTTCCCCTTACTGCTAGAATTAAATTCAGAATGATTAACCTGGCTAGTCAGGTTATTATAATCAGACTGAATCTTTAGTCCCATCTCTTCACATAGCCCCCAACATGTTGCCTGAGAAGTACTGGACATCTCTTAGTTTGCACACCTACCATCCTCTTCCCTGATACAGGCATCCCCACATGCCAATTCCCATGCCTGGAATAGTTTTTATTTTTTCCACCATCTGCTTCATGAACTCAAACTCATGGAACTTACAGCCTTCACTAACCTCAACCCTCCACATTAGGGCAGGTTCCCTTTGTACAGTTGCAGTTGTTCGTTTAGTCTAGTTTAGTTTAGTTTGTAGTTTTTCATCTGTCTTCCGCATGAGACCAGTCCATGAGGGAAGAGTCGATCTCTGCTTTGCTCAGCCACTTCCTTGTGTCCAGTTTCATGTGTAAGCATCATAGCCTCTTAATCAAACTTTGCTAAATAAATCAGTTATTTTATTGTTTACAAGATAATTTGGGCTCTTACTGTTTGACTTTTTAATTGCTAGGGTTAAAAACTGTAGAAAATGTGTCAATATTAAGACATAGTAACTTTAAGATAACAAATAAAATACTTTCATAAGACTTAAAAAATTTTAAAAGTAAACCCCATTTTTGGTTTAAAGGATGAAAATAAATAAACACACACACACATATCTATGTATATTTCTGAATGACATGTTAAGTATGACAAGAATTACACCATTGCTCTTAAACCTTACAATTGAACAGTTGTGGATTTTACTCTAAATCCTAAACAAACACTAAATTTAAAATGACAGCTTTGTGGCCTATTGAAAATTTTTATATATCAGTCTACTCTCTGGGATTTACATGTTAAGAGGTGTTCATTCTATTTTGAAGGAAACAGAGTTGAATGCTCAAGCTAGATTGTTGCTATTCTCCTAATAGACTATAGGGACCTGTAATTTGTCAGACTTAGATCACTGCCCTCTATTTAACAGTGAAAAAAACTGTTACGTTAATAAAAGTTCATAATTTACTTGCACTATGAACCATTACTTAGAGATTTACTTGTTGCAAAGGGAATCAATAGCCTGGTGAAGACATTACTGCCTATGAAATATAACTGAGTCATTTATCTAATGCCTACATAAATTTCTGTAATAATGACTAGGGAAATTATTATGTATAATAATAATGCCTTTGATGAAGCCATCAGCTAGTTCCTATTCTCTAAAGTAAATTTAGCCAAAGTAAATTTCCAAGAAAAAAATGAATGAGACTATATACGCTACCAAACAGGTAATGAAATAAAAGGATATTTTTAAAAAATGAATGATACAAATAAAAGTAATCAGAGAGTTCTTTTCTATAGATTAATTGGAATGTCTCAAGCCCTGTTCAAGCTTTGCTCTTCTATAGATTTACAAGGACACAGAATCTTCGTGAAAGTTCACTGTTCTGAGGATCACCTCAGAAAGAAATTTAAGAATTGTCATGGAAGTCTATATTACTTAACATCATGAACAAACTTACATGGACAAAAATCCTAGAAGGCATCTACAGTTCAGAACATATACAGCAAATTCTTTGAGTTGTTGCCAACATTTTCAGTAGTACTCATAAGTGATCATTAGTCCAAGCTGAAGGTTAACATCAGCTGTATAACATTAATAGACTGTAATGGTATTTCCCAACTATATTTTCTTGCCAGATCCTATAGCAATGGTATAGGCTAGCACATATTCACCAAGATTATTTACAGTTTGCTATTACCAGCATATATGTTGACTAGTATGTTTATTTTTCAGAGAAAATATTGCTCATCATTGCCTCAGGATAGGAGGAAAATATTTGTGTTATTCAACACGTTATAATTTATAATTTGCATATGTTTGCAAAATGTTATAATTTGCATATTTTTAATCACCTTTCCTCTAAAGTTTTTTTACCATTTAGGATTACCTGTTGGTTGGGTTTTTTGTTTATTATTTATGCTTTTGAAATTTCGCCGTGCATCTTAAAGAGTCTGATTTGTTGTATTCCAGATGTGGTACCATGTGATGGTTATTCATGGGATGAACAGGTAATATAGTTTTGGTGATCATTTTAAAAGTTATTTGGTTTTTAATGTTTATACATAAAAGAATAAAAAAATTGAAAGCATAAATGCTATAGTCACTATATACCCAGCTAGTATTTATTCCAATCCTCTACTATACAAACAATTCAGGAATTTCAGTTTTTCTTGAATTGACTCAAATTCTATGTTGTTTTTCTTCTCTCAAAGATGAATAAGTGTTTGGTTAGAAGTATTATTAAAGTTGTTACCAGTTACTCCAGAAATGGAGTTTTGGAAATTTCTGAATAGTAAACCTGGCCAATTTATTGCTGGACCTATCAACTCAAGTTTAAGACAGAAATGCTGAATCCCTGATACAATTACATGCATATTGAGAGTTCTCATCAGGACCTAGCTGAAGCTATTCAAGACTCAGGCTTACTCTAATACTACCCCAACCCCACCTCTGACCTATGCTAACTGGCTCTCAATTGTTACCTGTTTCTCTTATCTACAAGATCAATGTAGGAGCAGACATGGCACCTATGACCAAGTCAAGACAACATTTGTGGCATTATCACAGTCTGTTGTGAAGATGTGGGACCCCGTGAGTGACTTGACCCCACAGTTAAATTTTATAAGTATCTCCCTGGAGACACCAGTTGGATTGCTCTTTAGGGTACATTTCCTATGGTCTCACGAGGGTCAGAAAGTGAAAGAAGGAATAATTCTTCCTTAACTATCACATCTACTAAAATGGAATCATCTGATATTTTGATACCAATTAATATAAGAGTCTCCCCAAATGGTATTTCTAATGGTTAATTTTACGTTTCAAATTGACTGGCTAAGGGATGCCAAGATACCTGGTATGACATTAATTCTGGGTATATCTTTTTTTTTTTTAATTGATTCCTCATTTTTATTTATTTATTTATTTATTTTGGCTGTGTTGGGTCTTCGTTTCTGTGCGAGGGCTTTCTCTAGCTGTGGCAAGCGGGGGCCACTCTTCATCGTGGTGCGCGGGCCTCTCACTATCACAGCCTCTCTTGTTGCGGAGCACAGGCTCCAGACGCGCAGGCGCAGTAGTTGTGGCTCACGGGCCTAGTTGCTCCACCGCATGTGGGATCTTCCCAGACCAGGGTTCGAACCCATGTCCCCTGCATTGTCAGGCAGATTCTCAACCACTGCGCCACCAGGGAAGCCCTTCTGGGTATATCTTTGAAGGTGTTTCTGGGAGACATTAGTATTTGAATTGGTAAACTGAATAAAGCAAATGGACCAATCTGGGTGGGCATAATTCAACTCCTTGAGGGTCCAGATAAGACAAAAAGGTGGAAAAGGGGTGAGTTTACTTTCTGCTTGGGCTGAGACATCCATCTTCTCCTGCCTTCACAAATTGGAGCCCTTGGTTCTTAGGCTTTTGGACTTAGATCAGGATTTACATCATCACGTCCCCCAGTTCTCAAGGCTTTGGACTTTAACTTACACCATAGGCTTTCCTGATTCTCCAGCTTGCAGACAGCAGATTGTGGGTTTTCTTGGCCTCCATAACTGTGTGAGCCAATTACTATAATAAGTCTCCTTCTCATACTTATCTATATCTGTGTCTATATCTATATATCTATATAGGAAAAGGAAAATATCACTTTGCATTTTATTGCAAATGGGCTTTCCTGAATTATAGTAGGAAAAAAAATAACAAAGAGAGTGGGAAACTCATTTAAAATGGTTTTTAAAACTATTTTTATCCTTTGAGGACTCAGTTTATGAGTCATTAAAATATTACTGATAAAAATGTATTTTGAGCTTCCATTAGATAAGCTATTTCAGCTTTCATTTGAAACATGTATTAATTCAGGATGAGAGAATATTTTTGGATAATAAGCTTGGAAAACCCAGGGTTGTCAGAGTATCTCACAGAAGTATTATATTTAGTGAAAGTATGTTTATCTGAAGAGCCTTTGGGAGTCAAACAGCTTTGCTACAAAGTTGAAAGCAGGGTGCAAAATTTTTGACGTAGGAGCCTGGTAGGAAAAACATGTCTTTTGATTTCTTAGTGATACTAAAAACACTTGTTAGCCTAGTGGGTGGACTCATTTAGTTTCAGACTGTCATTCTAACATAGACCCCCTATATCTTTCAGTAATCTCTGATTTAGATGTTATTTTCATTTGCATTAAAAAGAATTTAAAAATCAGAGCATGTTTAGCAATACAGATAAATTTAGTCTCCAAGGTATCTGTATTAAATGGCTCCTCATCAAATTCTATTGATTAGAAGAAGGCACTTAATGGCTCTGGAGCAATATAATTTCTAAGTCTTTTGGTCACAGTCTGTCTCCAGTTGGTCACTGAAGTCAACATTAGCATGCCAGTAGTTGGTCCAAAGAATAACCCAAATTTCTTGAATGAGAGCATTTCAGCAGCTCTGCAGCCTAATTGCAAAATTGATTTCTAATGGAGAATTGATTTGTAACTCCATCTGTTCCTGAATTTCAAGTAAAATGAAACACACTTATCTTCCAGGGCCTTTGAAGATTCTTAGGTATAAGAACAGGTTGAATAGAAAATAAAGACCAGGAATTTTGAACCAAAAAGGAAAAAGCTGGATTTCTTTCTTTTCCAGTTGATTGAAAAAGCTATGTTATTAAGAAACACCTACAATATACCTAGCAAGAAAACTAAACATAGACAGTCACATAAAAAGACAAGATATATTCACTCACTTAAAGGCTTTTCAATCTTGTAAAGGAGACTAACTGACTTATTTAAATTTTGATATATTAGCTATATAGTATATAAGGACTACTGGTATTTCACAATTGATTTTCTACTGCATTATGGTTATCATACTCAGGAATCATAGATCATTCCAATCAAATTCATGTCAATTTCTGATTAAAGTTTTTAACCCTTATTATCATATATGTTCCCAACCTGCCAAAATGGTCTTTAAAGTGTAGAAATATGATCTAGCAAGAAACAGCAAGCTTTTTCCTTTAAGGCTGGATTAAGTTTCAAGAACTCAGTTTTCCATTTCCTTTCCTCTGATTCCTATCTTGACCCTTCATAACTATCTGGATATACAAGATGTTCCAAACACACTCAGAATCTTTCTCACCTTTTGATTATTCCCTACAAAAGAACACAGAAAAAAAGTTTTAACATCATGATATTGCTATATTCCTGAAGAAAAAAATATACAAATCAAAGTTTAGCATCAAAATGTCCTATTCCAAGAACGTCTATCATGAGAAACATTGCCCAGTTGTTTTTCTTTTGAGAGACTCAGACATTGGAAGTTATGTGTATAAATATACCTCCTCAGTGAAATTAACAGTTTGTTGGGAGAAGTCCTCTTGCATTACCCTTCTCTAGTTATCATTTTGTCTTAGCAAAAATAATTGATTTTTATTCTTTAAGTTAATTGAGAGCTACTTTTATGGCATATTAGTGACATTTTCTCTTAATAAGCCATGTACATCTTGCCTCCACTGCCTAAACTGCAAATTTCTAAGAGGCAGGAAACATTTTTCAAATTTGTTTGAATCTGTCATAGCTAGTAGCACAGGTGAGAGAGCATAATCAGTGTTCAAAACTTTATAATTTACTGTTGAATGAATGAAATAGTTTTGAGAATAATATAATAGAGCAGAAAATGTTTAAATAACATTTAATCTAAGCTCTTTATTTTAAAAATGGGAAGAAAGTGAATCACAGAGATGGTAACTATTTTGCCTAATTCTACATATCCCATTTATGTCAGATGTGAGAAAAATACAGGTCATATGCCCAAATGTATCATTCACTTTTATTGTGTAATTATCCTTAACTGGGTTCCTCCTTCATGATATAGCTAGATAAGAATTACAGAAAGTGAAGTGTTCAAAATTGCAGAATAGGAAGACCCTGGGTTCACCTTCTCCCATAGACACCCTAAAATTAAACTATTTACAGAGCAACCACCTATGAAAACAACATGAAGGTTGGCAGAAGTATTTTCTATAATGAAAGACAAAGAAGGAATCACAACAAGATGGGTAGGAGGGGTAGGAGATGAGGTAGAGTTACAACCAATACCTCAGGGTCAGCAACCCACAGAAGGGAAGAATATCACAATTGTAGAAGTCCTCTCCAATACGTATGGCTCCTTGGGGTTATATTGGGCTCTCCAACCTGGGGATCCTGCACCAGGAAGACAAGCCTCCAGAATCTCTGGCTTTGAAAACAAGTGAGACTTTTGTTTGGAAGAGCTGAAGAGCTATAGGAAACAGAGACTCTGCCCTTAAAGAGTGCACACAAAATCTCACACACTCCAAGTTCCAATGCAGATGCAGTAGTTTGAAAGGAATCTGGGTCAGACTCACTTACTGATCGTAAACAACCTCCCAGAGAGGCATGAAGAAAATGTTATGCCTTCTGGAGCTGAACAAACTGGGCCATTTTTGGGTGCTTGTTTTACTGTGATAAAGCTGGCACTGGCAAATGCCATTTTGGAATCCTCCCTCTAGCCTATTAGTGACAGGGACCTGACCCCACTATCCAGTAAGCCAACACCAGTCCCAAGACCCTTCAGGCCATGAAGATAGTGGTATGAGGACCATCAGGCTGGCATGAGTCCCACACCCCTTGGGCCATGCAACCAACCACAAGAGAAGCCTGCTCTGTTCCAGAGTCAATACACAAGGCACAGACTCATACCTGATCAGGCCAGGAGCTAGACCCAACTACCAGGGTACCTATAGTAGTCAGCCCTACCACAACAGAAGGGCACTTGTGGACCACATGGGGGCACCACTAGAACATATATTTCTGGTGACCTGAGGGGAGCATGCTGCTGAGCCCCATAGGATGTCTCCTATATAAAGCCACTTTTCCAAGATAAGAAAATGTAACTTGCCTACCTAACACATAGAAATAAACATAGAGCATTAACTAAAATGAGGAGACAGAGAAATATATTCCAAATAGAGGAGCAAGACATAACCTCAGAAAAAGAACTAAATGAACTGGAGATAAACAATTTACCTGATGAAGAGTTCAAGGTAATGACCATAAACATGGTCAACAAACTCAGGAGAAGAATGGATGAACACAGTGAGAATTTCAACAAACTATTATTATATAACATAAAGAAGAACCAAACTGAACTGAAAAGTACAATAAATGAAATAAGAAATACACTAGGAGGAATCAACAGTAGATTAGATGATACAGAGAAATAGATCAGGGAACTGGAAGACAGAGTTCTGTGTGGCTTTTATTCTTGGGTAGAAATCACCTAAGCTAAACAAAAAAAAAAAAAAAAGAGAGAGAGAGAATTTTTAAATGTGAAGATATTTTAAGAGACTTTTGGTGCAACATCAAGCATACTAACATTCACATTATATGGGTACCAGAAGGAGAAGAAAGAGGCAGAGAACTTACTTGAAGAAATAATAGTTGAAAAATTCCTAATCTAGGAAAGAAAAGAGACGTATAAATCCAGAAATCACAGAGTGTCTGAAAAAATCTTGAAACCCCAAAGGTTCACAGTAAGACACATTAAAATCGAAATGGCAAAAATTAAAGATAAAGAGAGAATCTTGAAAGCAGCAAGAGAAAAGCACCTAGTTATGTCAAAGGGAACTCCCATAAAAGTGCCAGCTGTCTTTTCAGCAGAAAATTTGCAGACCAGAAGGGAATGGCAACATATTTAAAATGATGGAAGGAAAAAATTTACAAACAAGAATACTCTAACCATCAATGTTATTATTCAGACTTAAAAGAGTTACAAATAGTTTTACAGAAAAGCAAAAGCTAAAAGAGTTCAGTACTGCTTTATAACATCTGGTTATAAAGCTAATAGGAAGGTTAAACATAGTAAGATCATCTATATGCATAACAAGAAGTTAAGGGATACAGGTATCAAAAATATGTAAAAGATGATATTAAAATATTAAATGTCAGGGTGAGTGTAAAAATGTAGGGTATTTAGAATGCATTCAAACTTAAGAGATCATTAACTTAATCATATATATGCCATATATATATATATATATATATATATATATATATATATATATATATATATATATATATATATGATTTATACATAAACCTCATGATAATCACAAACCAAAAACCTATAATGAAAAACGAAAAACAAAAAAAGAGAAAAAAATCCTAACATAACATTAAAGATAGTAATCAAATCACAATGGAAGAGAGAAAAAGAAAAAAAGAATAAAAAAGAACTGCAAAAACAACCAGAACACAATTAACAAAATAGCAATAAATACATATTTATCAATAATTACTTTAAATGTGAAAGGACTAAAAGCTCCATTCAAAAGATGTAGGGTGGTTGAAAAGGTACAAAAACAAGATATATATATTGCCTGCAAGAGACACATTTCAGATTTAAAGACACATCGCGGATTGAAAGCGAGAATATGAGAAAGGGTATTCCACGGAAATGGAAATGAAAAGAAAGCTGGGATAGCAATGCTTATATCAGACAAAATAGACTTAAAATGAAGACTGTAACAAGACAGAGAAGTAGGTTACACTATGATAAAGGGATCAATCCAACAAGAAGGTATAACAATTTTAAGTATATATGCATACAACATATGAGCACCTAAATAGACACAGCAAATATTAACAAACATAAAGGGAGTAATTGATGGTGAAAAGCTGAAAGCACTTTTTCTACAATCAGGAATGATACAAGGATTCCCATTCTTGTCATTTGTATTCAACATAGTATTAAAAGTCCTAGCCACAGCAATCAGAAAATAAAAATAAATAAAATGAATCCAAACTGGAAAGGAATGGGGACTTCCCTGGTGATTCAGTGGTTAAGACTTCATCTTCTAATGTAGGGGTGTGGGTTTCATCCCTGGTTGGGGAGCTGAGATCCCTCATTCCTCACGGCCAAAAAAAGAAAATATAAAATGCAATCAATATTGTAACAAATACAATAAAAATTGGTCCACATAAAAAAAAAACTCTTAGGGGAATGGTTCAAGATGGCAGAGTAGAAGGACGCGCATTCACTCCCTCTTGAGAGAGCACCAGAATCACAACTAACTGCTGAACAATCGTCAACAGGAAAACACTGGAACTCACCAAAAAATATACCCCACATCCAAAGACGGAGGAGAAGCCACAATGAGACAGTAGGAGGGGCGCAATCACAATAAAATCAAATCCCTTAACTGCTGGGTGGGTGACTCATAAACTGGAGAAAAATTATACCACAGAAGTCCACCCACTGGAGTGAAGGTTCTGAGCCCCAAATCAGGCATCCTAACCTAGGCGTCTGGCAATGGGAGAGGGAATTCACAGAGAGTCAGACTTTGAAGCCTAGTGGGATTTGATTGCAGGACTTCAACAGGACTAGGGGAAACAGAGACTCCACTCTTGGAGGGAACACACAAAGTAGTGTGGGCATCAGGACCCAGGGGGAAGGAACAGTGACCCCCTACAAGGCTGAAACAAACCTATCTGCTAGTGATGGAGGGCCTCCTGCAGAGGAGGAGTGCAGCTGTGGCACACAGTGGGCACAAGGACACTGGCAGCAGAAGTACTGGGAAGTACTCTTTGGTGTGAGTCCTTCCGGAGTCCGCCATTAGACCCACCAAAGGGCCTGTAGGCTCCAGTGCTGGGTCACCACAGGCCAAAAAACCAAAAGGAAGGGAACTCAGCCCCACCCATCAGCAGACAAGCGGAATAAAGTTTTACTGAGCTCTGCCCACCAGAGCAACACCCAGCCCTACCCACCACCAGTCCCTCCCATCAGGAAGCTTGAACAAACCTCATCTATAGCCTCATCCACCAAAGGCAGACAGCAGACACAAGAAGAATTACAATCCTGCAGCCTGTGGAACAAAAACCACATTCACAGAAAGATAGACAAAATGAAAAGGCAGAGAAAAATGTCCCAGATGACAGAACAAGATAAAACCTCAGAAAAACAACTAAGTGAAGTGGAGATAGGCGACCTTCCAAGAAAAGAATTTAGAATAATGATAGTGAAGATGATCGAGGACCTCAGAAAAAGAATGGAGGCAAAGATCAAGAAGATTAATGAAATGTTTAACAAAGACCTAGAAGAATTAAAGAACAAACAAACAGAGATGAACAATAAAATAACTGAAAGGAAAAATACATTAGAAGGAATCAATAACAGAATAACTGAGGTAGAAGAACGGATAAGTGACCTGGAAGACAGAATGGTAGAATTCACTGCTGTGGAACAGAATAAAGAAAAAAGAATGAAAAGAAATGAAGACAGCCTAAGAGACCTCTGGGACAACATTAAATGCAACAACATTCGCATTATAGGGGTCCCAGAAGGAGAAGAGAGAAAGAAAGGACCTGAGAAAATATTTGAAAATATTATAGTTTAAACTTTCCTAACATGGGAAGGGAAATAGCCCCCCAAGTCCCGTAAGTGCAGAGAGTGCCAGGAAGGATAAACCCAAGGAGAAACATGCTGAGACACATAGTTATCAAATTGACAAAATTAAAGACAAAGAAAAATTATTGAAAACAACAAGGGAAAAATACCTAGAGACAAATGACAATGAAAACACGATGATCAAAAACCTATGGAATGCAGCAAAAGCAGTTCTAACAGGGGCAGTTTATAGTGATACAATCCTACCTCAAGAAAAAAGAAAAGTCTTAGATAAAATATCTAACCTTACACCTAAAGGAACTAGAGAAAGAAGAACAAACAAAACCCAAAGTTAGTAGAAGGAAAGAAATCACAAAGATCAAAGCAGAAATAAATGAAATAGAAACAAAGAAAACAATAGCAAAGATCAATAAACCTAAAAGCTGTTTCTTTGAGAAGATAAACAAAATTCATAAACCCTTAGCCACACTCATAAAGAAAAAGAGGGAGAGCTAAATCAATAAAATTAGAAATGAAAAAAGAGAAGTTACAGTGGACACTGCAGAAGTACAAAGCAGCATAAGAGACTACTACAAGCAATTTTATGCCAATAAAATGGAAACATGGAAGAAATGGACAAATTCTTAGAAAGATATAACCTTCCAAGACAGAACCAGGAAGAAATAGAAAATACGAACAGACAAATCACAAGCACTGAAATTGAAACTGTGATTAAAAATCTTCCAACAAACAAAAGTCCAGAACCAGATGGCTTCACAAGGGAATTCTATCAAACACTTAGAGAAGAGCTAACATCCATCCTTCTCAAACTCTTCCAAAAATTGCAGAGGAAGGAACACTCTCAAACTCATTCTACAAGGCCACAATCCCCCTGATACCAAAACCAGACAAAGATACTGCAAAAAAAGAAAATTACAGATCAATATCACTGATGGATATATATGCAAATATACTCAACAAAATACTAGCAAACAGAATCTAACAACACATTAAAGGGACCATACACCATGATTAAGTGGGATTTATCCCAGGGATGCAAGGATTCTTCAATATATGCAAATCAATCAGTGTGATACACCATATTAACAAACTGAGGAAGAAAAACCATATGATCATCTCAATAGATGCAGAAAAAGCTTTTGACAAAATTCAACACCGATTTATGCTAAAAACTCTCCAGAAAGTGGACATACAGGGAACCTACCTCAACATAATAAAGGCCATATGTGACAAGCCCACAGCCAACATCATTCTCAATGGTGAAAAACTGAAAGAATTTCCTCTAAGATCATGAACAAAAGAATGATGTCCATTCTCACCACTATTATTCAACATAGTTTTGGAAGTCCTAGCCATGGCAATCAGAGAAGAAAAAGAAATAAAAGGAATACAAATTGGAAATGAAGAAGTAAAACTGTCACCATTTGTAGATGACATGATAGTATACATAGATATCCTAAAGATGCCATCAGAAAACTACTAGAGCTAATTAGTGAATTTGGTTAAGTTGCTTAATTAATGAACAGAAATCTCTTGCAGTCCTATACACTAACAACGAAAGATCAGAAAGAAAAATTAAGGAAACAATCCCAATCACCATTGCAACAAAATGAATAAAATACCTAGGAATAAACCCACCTAAGGAAGTAAAAGACCTGTACTCAGAAAACTATAAGACACTGAGAAAAGAAAACAAAGATGACACAAAAGGATGGAGAGATATTCCGTGTTCTTGGATTAGCACAATCATTATTGTAAAAATGACTATACTACCAAAAAAACTATAGATTCAATGTCATCAGAATCAAATTACCAATGGTGTTTCTACAGAACTAGATCAAAAAGCCTTAAAATTTTTATGGAGACACTAAAGACTCCGAATAGCCACAGCAATCTTGAGGGGAAAAAAACACAGCTGGAGGAATCAGACTCCTTGACTTCAGACTATAGTACAAAGCTACAGTAATCAAGACAATATGGTACTGGCACAAAAACTGAAATATAGATCAATGGAACAGGATATAAAGTCCAGTGATAAACCCACACACCTATGGTCAACTAATCTATGACAAAGGAGGCAGGGATATACAATGGACAAAAGACAGTCTCTTGAATAAGTGGTGCTACATGTACAGCTAATTGTCAAAGAATGATATTAGAACACTCTCTAACACCATACACAAAAAAAAACCTCAAAATAGATTAAAGACCTAAATGTAAGACTGGGCACTATGAAACTCTTAGAGGAAAACATAAGAAGAACACTCTGATATAAATCACCGCAAGATCTTTTTTGATCCACCTCCTCGAGTAATGGAAATAAAAATAAACAAATGGGACGTAATGAAACTTAAAAGCTTTTGCAAACAAAGGAAACTACAAACAAGGTGAAAAGACAGCTCTCAGAATGGGAGAAAATACTTGCAAATGAATCAATGGACAAAGGATTAATCTTCAATATAAATAAACAGCTCATGCAACACAATATTAAAAAAAAAAAAATCCAATCAAAAAACGGGCAAAAGACCTAAATAGATATTTCTCCAAAGAAGACATACAGATGATCAAGAGGCACATGAAAAGCTGTTCAACATCACTAATTACTAGAGAAATGCAAATCAAAACTACAATGAGGTATCACTTCACACCAGTTTGAATGGGTATCATCAGAAAATCTATAAACAACAAATGCTGGAGAGGGTGTGGAGAAAAGGGAGCACTGTTGGTGGGAATGTAAATTGATACAGCCACTATGGAGAACAGTATGGAGCATCCTTATAAAATAAAAAATAGAATTATCATATGACCCAGCAATACCACTATTGGACATATACCCAGAGAAAACTGTAATTCAAAAAGACACATGCACCCCGATGTTCATTGCAGCACTATATACAATAGCCAGGTCATGGAAGCAACCTAAATGCCCATCAACAGATGAATGGATAAAGAAGATGTGGCACATATATACAATGGAATATTACTTAGCCATAAAAAGGAACGAAATTGGGTCATTTGTAGAGACGTGGATGGACCTAGAGACTGTCATGCAGAGTGAAATAAGTCAGAAAGAGAAAAAGAAATATATATTAATGCATATATGTGGAATCTAGAAAAATGGTACAGATGAACCGGTTTGCAAGGCAGAAATAGAGACACAGATGTAGAGAACAAATGTATGGACACCAATGGGGTAAAGCAGGGGAATGTGGGGAGGTGGTGGGATGAATTGGGATATTGGGAATGACATATATACACTAACATGTATAAAATAGATAACTACTAAGAGCCTGCTGTATAAAAAAATAAATAAAATAAAATTTAAAAAAAATCTTAAATAAACACTGGAAAGGAAGACATAAAATTGTCAGTGTTTGTAAATGATACTGTATATAGAAACATATAAAAAAAAAACTGAGAAATTATTAAACTAATAAATGAATTCAATAAAGTTATTAGTAAACTAATAAATGAACTCAATAAATGCAGAAATCTGTTACATTTCTATACTAATAACAAACTATCAGAAAGAGAAATTAAGAAAACAATTCCGTTTACAATTGCATCAAAAAGAATAAAATACCTAGGAATAAATCTAACCAAAGAGATGAAAAACCTGTACGCTAAAAAGACATTGATGAAAAAATTGAAGATGACACCAATAAATAAAAACATATGCCTTTCTCAAGGACTGAAAGAATTAATACTGTTAAAATGACCATACTCCCGAAGGCAATCTCTAGATTCAATACAATCCCTATCAAAATACCAAAGGCATTTTTCCAGACAGAACTTGAACAAATGACTCTAAATTTGTATAAAAACAAAGACTCCAAATTATCAAAGAACTCTTGAGAAAGAAGAACAAAGTTTAAAGTATCACACTTCCTGATTTCAAATTATACTACAAAGGTATGGTAATCAAAACAGTATGGTATTGGCACAAAAAGACCCACAGATCAATGGAATGAATAGAGAGCCCAGAAATAATCCCACACTTATATCATCTATTAATCTATGACAAAGGAGGCAAGAGTATATACTGGGGAAAAGATGGCCTCTTCAATAAATGGTATTGGAAAAACTGTATGGTTACATACCAAAGAAGTCAAATGGATTAAAGACTTAAATGTAATACCTGAAATCATATAATTCTATAGGATCACATAAGAAGTATGTTCTTTGACATCAGTCTTACCAATTTTTTTTTGGATATGTCTCCTCCTACAAGGGCAAGAAAAGCACAAATAAAGAAATGGAATTACATCAAACTAAAAAGCTTTTGTATAACAAAGGAAACTATCAAAAAAATTAAAAAGCAGCCTACTGAATCATTTGTGATATTTGAAAATTATATATCTGATATAGGGTTAATATCCAAAATATGCAGAAAAGTCATACAACTCAACATCAAAAAAAACCCAATTTAAAAAAATGGGCAGAAAACCTGATCAGAAATTTTTCCAACGTCATACAGATAGCCAACAGACATAAGAAAAGTTGCTAAGTATTGTTAATCATCAGAGAACGCAATTTAAAACCATAATGAGATACCACCTCAAATCTGTCAGAGTGACTATCTTTTGACTATCATCAAAAAGGTGAAAAATAACAAGTGTTATCAATGGTGTAGAGTAAAGGGAACCCTTGTACACTTTTGGTGAGATTGTAAATTGGTGCAGCCACTATGGACAATAATATAGAGGTCCTCAAAAAATTAAAAATAGAACTCTCATATGTTCCAGGAATTTCATTTCTGAGCATTTTCCTGAAGAAAACAAAAACATTAATTTGAAAAGATATATGCACACCAAAGTTCTTGGTAGGGTAACTACAATAGTCAAGATATGAAAATAACCTAAGGTCCATTCATTGATAGACGAGTAGATAAAGATGTGGTACACACACACACACACACACACACATATTACTCAGCCATGAAAAATAATTAAATTTTGCCATTTGAGAGTTGGATGGATCTAGGGTTAATTATGCTAAGCGATATAACTCAGACTAAGAAAGACAAATACTGCATGCTCAGACTTGTATGTGAAATTGGAAACAAAACAAAACAAAGCAAAAATAGACTCACAGATACAGAAAGCAAATGAGTGGTTTCAGAGGGGAGGGGGTGGACAAAATGGATATTGGCAATTAGGAGGTACAAACCTCCAGTTATAAAATAAATAAGTCATGAGGATGTAATATACATCATTAGTATGTAATATGGTCAATAATATGTATGGGGCAGATGGTTACTGCACCTACTGTGATGATCACTACATAATGTATGCAAATATCAAATTACTAAGTCATATACCTGAAACTGACATAATATTTTATACCAAATGTATTTCAATAAAATAAATAAAAAATAAAATAAAATAAAAATTACAGCAAGTGGTATTGGCTGACTCATATTGTTCTTGCTAATTTGATCATTCATATAGATGTCAAATAGATGTAATATTGTTATTCATATATACTGTTTAATTTTTTTCTAGTGGACAGATATATTGATAATGTAACTCAAGGGAAAATGGCAAAAAAAAAAATCCCCCTGATATTTAGAATTAGGGAAGATAAATCCTTTGTGCAAAATAGTATAAAAGATATAAAGAAAGATAAAAAGATGGTCGTAAACAAACTCTGCAATGATGGCATTATTTTTCTTCAGATTCTTCCTTGGTTTCACCATCTTGAGTTTTTGATCCATCATTCTTACCAGTTTTCTGTACCAGTGGTTTTCAACTAAGACTCTTTTAATCAAAATATCATTGACATTGTCAAAAAAGTAATACCCAAGTAGCAAACATTACCTGTCATGAATAGTCTAGCATTATTCACAGAGATGGCTTTTAGAAGACATAATGTAGCAAAGTCACTGTAAATTTCAGGAATGACAAACAGGCATAGCACTAGGATCACTCTGGCATTGGCATTTAGAAGCCACATGACCTTGAATAAACAACTTACCCCTTCTGAGCTCTGGTGTCCCTATTTGTAAACAAAGAGAACTAAAATATTAGACCTCTAGAGCTCCTTTTCATTTTAAATATTGACAATTATAGTTATTTACATGGATATTTAATAGAAACATTTATGAAGTGATGGTAGAGTTTCTACTAAGAACTATTCTTAGCGAAAGTATTGTTTGTGCGGTGGCCCAACGGTAATCACAGGAAGCAAGGTTCTGGTATTGTCCATCACAAAAATGGAGCACTGAAGGATATGTTTCAAATAATGAGGTCATTAAATGACATTCTGTTTTTCTACTATTTCTACTAACAGCATACTTTAGAGTGCCTTGGGAGTCACTTTACTTAGTTCATTTATGCTAAGTATAAATCATATCTTTTTCTTTTAATTTGGCAAGTTTAGCTTTGAAATTGCCAAGTTTTAGCTAAAAATATAAATGATAAATATAAATCTTAATTTTCTACATATAACACTGGTGAGTAATTAAATACTTAATACAGTGTTTGATAAGGGACACTGTTTAAAAGAGAAAGCTAAAGAGGTGATATAATTAAAGACATGGCAATTAAATCTGGGATGTCTTTCTTTAGTTTTGAGTCTAGATTCTTTCTTAAATATGTGCAAAAATAAAAGGGTAATCTCTTCAATGCCACAAATTATATTTTATATTTTGATTGATTTTTGATTTTATATTTTTGTATTCCTATAGAACAATTAATCCAGTATTGTAAATCTATGGATGCCAAATTAATTATGTTGAAAATGTGAGCTATTGATACATATATACACACAGATTTACAGACATAGTTGCTCCGTGGCATGTGAGATCTTCCCGGACCAGGGAACGAACCCATGTCCCCTGCATTGGCAGGCAGATTCTCAACCACTGAGCCACCAAGGAAGCCCAGAAACCCATTTCTTCTGAAATTTTGGTTCTAAAAGTTGTAAACTGAATAAAAACAGTAACCAGCATATAATATCTGACTCTAATATCAAATAGACTGAGAAAGAATTCCTGAGAATCTCCCCTGTTATGAGAAACTTTAATAAAATTATAGGAACTTTATTCTATGGATTTTTTTTTTTTTTACATTTGCTTTGGCTATTAAGAATTGTTTTTTGGTTTAATTTCTGATCTATGGTCTTATTTTGTATAGTATTTGCTTTCCTGGCTTGTATATTTAAATCACAGTTGGTTTTATATTCATGTTTTACATCCACCTTATTGGAGAAGGAGTCTAGTAGTTTGTAGTTTGGATGACTATATGAGTTATCATACAAACAGAGCACTTTTGCGTGAAAAGCAGTGTTAAAAAAATAAAATAAAGTAACAAACATTAATTGAGCTATACCAGCTACTATAGGGAACAAAATTTGCCACCCCAAAATATTTCTGTGGCATGCAGATTATTTCTAGCTGAAAGTAATCAAGCCCTAAAAGACTCAGGAGTAAATTTTGACCTTCTCCCTAATTGCCTAAAGAATGTAGATAGAGGACCTATTCCAGGAAGGGAGCTATCACCATAGACAACTATAGTGTGAACTAGGTGTGGTAGACAGCGAAGGGAACATAGTAAAGTTTGTTAGAATTCTTCTCTGTGTCCCACTGTCTGCAGGGCCCAGCAAACATTTGTTTACAACATTCGTTTTTTCATCTCCATTTAAATTGCCTTTCTCCCTTCAAAGTCCCAACCACTACCCCCAACATCCTCTTCTGTCTTTAACTGAAGATGGTATTTAATGTGAGAATTTCAGCTATTTTGGTGAGTTACTCAGTTTTTCTGGGTCTCTTCCATGTACACGTTATTAAACTTTTGTTTGATTTTCTCTTGTTAATCTGTCTCATATCAATTTAAAAGTCTTAGACCAGCTAGAAGAGCACAGAAGGGTAAAGGAAAAATCTCTTCTTCTCTTACAGTACCAACTAGGAATGTCCTTAGAAAATCAGGATTCCAGTCCACCTTATTTGCAGTAATGTTAATAGTAAATTGTTTTCAAGTGTCTCAGACCAACGTAATGGGCCACCATAACATTTGTCCATTTTCCCAAGATAAAAATCTATGATCAAGCTATATCAATTCAGGACATAATTCTGGTTGCAAACCTGCTCTCTCTTCTCATATTTAGAGCTGGATTGACCTTTGTTGATTCTCTTAATGCCAATACTGATAATATTAGTTTGCCCTTAAATCTTTGGCTATATTTTTAAATTTTAAAAAATTTTCTTTTGTTTTTCTTTAATAATTTCTGACTATATGGCAAGCCCTTAAGATAAAAACTTATTTCCAGAGTTAAAGTAGTTTCTAAAAATATGTCTTACTTCTAGAGGGATTAGGTGATACCTGCATGATAATACTTGAGAGACACATAAAAGGAATATACATATTAAGACTATAGTAATGTAACTGAGCAGGATCCTATGGGGCCTTCCTGGGACAGGTCCTTCCCCCATATCCTCTGCTTTAGCTCTTCTTTGAAGTTCGTAGATAAAGGTATTTGATGCACATTCCTGAGTTGTTTTACAGATGTGAAAACCCCCCACAAAATGGAAGATGTTAACTACTTGATGACCTTGAGCACATAGCCCCAGGCCTCCTGGAGCCTAAGTACTGATAATGTTAACCCCTGTGACACCGCCCTGTTACCTCACCATTAGCCAATCAGAGAATTATGCATGGGCTGATAACACACCTTGAGACACCCCCTCCTCATCTGGCTTTTAAAAATGCTTTGCTGAAAGCCTTTGGGGAGCTGGATTTTTTAGAGCATTAGCCACCTGTATCTTAGCATGGCCCTACAATAAATCTTTCTCTGCTCCAAACTCTAATGTTTGTTGGGCCTCACTGTGCATTGGGCACAGGAACTTGTGCTAACAGTAATAGGAAACCTGTATTAGAGTCTGGTGTTGGGTAGGCAGCAGTGAGAAGGACACTGAAGGGATTATTAGAAAGACAGCAGAAATCTCTAAACTTCCTTCATACCAGATTGGTTAAAGGACTTGCGTTGACTTCAGAGTTGGTTAAGAGCTAAACTAAATAGCAGATTTAAATTACATTTCATATTGTTCCAAAATGTCTTAATCCAAGCAGTTGTCAGGTGTTGGGGGCCATGCTTAGGTGTAGGAAGTTTCAGTGAGTGGATATATTAGTACATCAAAAAAGTAGAGTCTGGAGTACTTGAATTACTTTTATTATTTCTAATAAGGCTGAGGATGATTAAATATATTTGTAATTAAATTGAATTTATTATATTTATTTTGTTAGAGTTTCACTTAAATACAGTTACAAATTATTTTTTCAAAAACTTTATTCTATTTTAATTTAGATTATATATTAGATAGATAGATAGATAGATAGATAGATAGATAGATAGATAGATAGATAGATAGATACTTTTTTGTATTTAGACCAGGACAAAAGATAACTTAGGTATCAGAGATAACTCATGACCACAATTTGCATACTTCTACCATACTTCTTATCACAACTGGTACAATTTTTAATTTTGTGTTCTCCCACTGTCTCAAACCTTAAGCACTTTGAGAACGGAGGCTCAATTTTGTTGTATTATGCATTTTCTTGACTTAGGATAGTACTTGGTACACACTAAGGGATTCCATTAGAGAAGTGAAATAAGAAAGAGCTTGAATGAGAGTGTAGATGGATTCTAGTCACTGATGGCTTGCTGCATGGCCTGAGATAAAGTTATGTAACCTACATGAGCCTTAAGTTTTCCATTTATAAAATGAGTAATATAACTTTTTTGAAAGCATAGATCTGAAACCAATAGATGGAAACTATAGAAAGGAAAATTTCAGCTCATTGCAAGAAAACTTTCTAATAATTAATGCCTTCTAAAAGCTCTACTTGTCTGCTTCCAGAACCATAGTTCCTGATCAACAGAAGTGGTCAAACATAGGCTTAATAAGTATTTGGTGGGAGCATTAAACATTTTTAAAAAGTTGAAACACTAGAAGAATGGTTAGGGTAAAATCCTTTTCAACCAGAGATTTGTTGATGGCCAGCCTTTCTTCCGTGGAATTATTGTATCACTGCAATGAGGGACTTGACCCAAGTATCAATATTGCCTCAAAAATACATTAAATTTGTACAATTTGATATTTTGCGAGAGAGTGCGATACCACATTCACATAACTTTTATTATACTATATTTTTTAATTTGTACTATTTTATTGGTAGTTGTTAATCTCTTACTGCATCAAATTATAAATTAAAGTTTATCATAGGTAAAAAAATAATAAATTCTTAAAAAAAAAATATTGCCTCCAAGAGGACAGTCACTTCATTTCTGTACAACATTTTACTCAAATTCTAGGAGGTAACAGTAATAGTAATTTTCCTACCTACTTCCTGGATTTGTTGTAAGGATAAAATTTCAATGAATGTTGAATAGTAATAGCACCAAAAGGAAACAAGGCAATATCATTAAAAGTATTTTAATGGTGTTCTCTCCTATCCCCTACAGGGAAATAAGTTTTGTTAAATCTGCTATATAGACTACCTCTTGCATGTGGGTGTTTAATAATGGTTTGGAAGCCAACAAGTCACCATTTTTGAGCCTGATATATTCCTGATTATGGTTGGCTGCAGTTGAAACTAGGTTAGAAAAATATTTAATGGTATACAAATGTAATAATTTTATTTTTTTAATTGTGTATTTGAAAGTTTCTTATTGTTTCCAGAGCATATAATCTTAGAGTTAGAAAGTGTTACAGCAGGCAGGTAGCTAGATATGATCAGAGAAAGGGGTGCATGGGCCAGATGGTAGGAAAGGGTGATAAATGTCCTGGAGGCAGACAAAGAAAGGTGGGAAAAGGCAGGAATCTCCAGGGTCCAAATGTAACCTGTTGTTCTTTATGCTCTCATTACAATAAAATTAGCCTTGCAGATAAGATGTACCCATCATGTACCAAAGTCATGACACTTCTGATCGAAGCTTAATAAGGACAAAAATCCTTCCATCCCTTGGGAAGGTGACACTGGGATAAAAATCAGGGAATACAACCCCAAACCCCTCCTTCCCCAATGAATATTCTGTCCCTTCTTTTGTACACCCCACATAACAGGCTTGCCAAAGACACTCAGGGCAGCTATTCACCTGAAACTGCCTGATCTCATCTCAAGAGTGTACTATCACTTAAATTCTCACTTTGCTTTCTTAACCTTCCTGTCTTGTCTCAGAATTCTTTCTGTGACAAGACAAGAACATTTCACCCGGAACAAAAACACTTGAGTGCGTATATGCAGATTTATCTCTTAACATTCACCACTTCACCCACAAATGGGTAGTATTCTTCATCTCTAGCCATATCAAACTCATAAATGATCCTTTAATATGCCATGTCATTCAGCTATTGTCATAATAATGCTGTGTAACAAACCACCTCAAATTCAGGGGCTTGAAGCAACTAGTGTTGATGATTTTTCTAGTTCACCAGTCTATGAGGTTGATGGAGCAGATCTGCTTCAGGCTGTGAGTCATCTGGGTTTTGCTCCAATCTTTGAGTTGGATTTAGGACTGCTTCTCATATTTCCTCATTCTTCTGGGACCAAGGGCTACCTGCCTCATGCTCTTCTCTTTGGGAATTAGAAGAAACACCATTAGTGCCTCTTAAGACTGTGGCCCAGAACTAACAGGTTGACTCATTTGTAAATTTCATTGACCTAAGCAATGACATGGCCAAGCTTTCTCCTGTGGGGAGGAGAAATATCCCAGTATTTATGATTGTATTAGCACCAAAAGTGTACTTTCTCTTTCTCTTGGATAAGACAGCTTTTTTTTTTTTCAAATAATTGAAATATTTTTTATTCTAAATATTCACAATCGCTTCAACAGTTTTTTCCCCCATATCCAAATGTCGCTGGAAACAAATGATTTTGTTAATATATGGCTTTTAAATAGTCTTAATATATCTCATAAATATAGAAAGAGACCAGCTCTTTCCAGTGGCTTGTATAGTACCAATATTCCAATTAATGCAGCTATTTTTAAAATAGTTTCATCAAATAGATGAAATAATAAAACATTTTTTAACATCTTTATTGGAGTATAATTGCTTTACAATGGTGTGTTAATTTCTGCTTTATAACATAGTGAATCAGCTATACATTTATATATATCCCCATAGCTCCTCCCTCTTGCACCTCCCTCCCACACTCCCTATCCCACCCCTCTAGGTGGTCACAAAACACCGAGCTGATCTCCCTGTGCTATGCGGCTGCTTCCCACTAGCTATCTATTTTACATTTCGTAGTGTATATATGTCCATGCCACTCTCTCAATTCATCCCAGCTTACACTTGTCCTCCCCATGTCCTCAAGTCCATTCTCTATGTCTGAATCTTTATTCCTGTCCTGCCCCTAGATTTTTCATAACCATTTTTTTTTTTAGATTCCATATATATGTGTTAGCATACAATATTTGTTTTTCTCTTTCTGACTTACTTCACTCTGTATACCAGACAAAGATGTCACAAAGAAAGAAAACTACAGGCCAATATCACTGATGAACATGGATGCAAAAATCCTCAACAAAATACTAGCAAACAGAATCCAACAGCACATTAAAAGGAGCATACACCATGATCAAGTGGGGTTTATCCCGGGAACGCAAGGATTCTTCAATATACACAAATCAATCAATGTGATACACCATATTAACAAATTGAAGGAGAAAAACCACATGATCATCTCAATAGATGCAGAAAAATCTTTTTACAAAATTCAACACCAATTTATGTTAAAAACCCCCCAGAAAGTAGGCATAGAGGGAACTTTCCTCAACATAATAGAAGCCATATATGACAAACCCACAGCCAACATCGTTCTCAGTGGTTAAAAACTGAAACCATTTCCACCAAGATCAGGAACAAAACAAGGTTGCCCACTATTATTCAACATACTTTTGGAAGTTTTAGCCATTTTTTTTTTAATTAAAATTTTTGTTTACAAAGGAAAATAATATAATGAAGATATATATTCAACTAAATTTTTCTAATAAAAATTATCACCACATTAGGGTCTAGGACAGAGTTTCGTGCAAATCTGAGGGAGAATAATTTACTATTTTATTAATTTTACAATCTCTTTGGCAATATTACATCAATACCTTTACTTTTATATTTAAAAAATTAAGGGAATGTTGAAATACTCTGAGTGACAAGGAGTCATATTTTTTTGCTAATTCTTATTTAATTCCTGATTGCTATTACAAATTTGCTCTTCTAACCTAGTGGCAAGACGGGAATAAAGACACAGACCTACTAGAGAATGGACTTGAGGATATGGGGAGGGGGTGGGGTGAGATGTGACAGGGTAAGAGAGTGTCATGGACATATATACACTACCAAATGTGAAATAGATAGCTAGTGGGAAGCAGTCGTATAGCACAGGAAGATCAGCTCGGTGCTTTGTGACCACCTAGAGGGGTGGGATGGGGAGGGTGGGAGGGAGGGAGATGCAAGAGGGAAGAGAAATGGGAACATATTGTATATGTATAACTGATTCACTTTGTTATAAAGCAGAAGCTAACACACCATTGTAAGGCAATTATACTTCAATAAAGATGTTTAAAAAAAAAAAATTTGCTCTTCTGTTTGAGTAAATTCATCTTCTACTCTGTGGTGAAAGAATTTGAGGTTAAAGCATAAACTGGCCTCAGAGATTGAAAAGATCTAAAAAAGTTACCTACCTTACCCACAGTGTCCAAGATATCCCAATAAGCGGGCTCATTGTCAATCCTAACCTGGGTCTTATATGCATCTTCTGAGAATAGTACAAGAAAAAGTTTACATTTAAATATATTCAACATAAATGTTATGATTAATTTTTAGATTTCATAACAAAGAAGAATTTTTAATTAGGTTACTAATCAAGAGAATAAGATACTGTACTTAATTACAACACATAGATTATATAGAGTACATAGGATGTAACCCAGGGAAATAGAAGAAAGAAGTTTCTGCTTAAAGTGAAGCCTGGTGGGTTTCTTCTTCATCAGAAGAATTTCATGATTTGAGGTCCCTTAGTCATATTACCTAGAGAACAAACCATGGAAAAAATGTATCAGTTCTTTCTAATCATGCACTGCAAATTTGCATCTTAACATTATAATCAAAAGTGAAAGGCTAAAAGCTCTTCCTCTAATATCAGAAACAAGACAAGGACACCTGCTTTAACCATTTTTATTTAATATAGTAGTGGAAGTTCTAGCCAGAGCAAAAAGGCAAGAAAAAAAAGACATACAAATTGGAAAAGAAGTAAAATTATCTCTGTTTGCAGACAATATGGTTTTATATGTAGAAAACTCTAAAGATTCCACAACACACACACACAGAGTTAGAATTTCTAAACAAATTCAGCGAAGTTGAACAATTCAAAATCAACACACAAAAATCAGTTGTATTTCTATACACTAACGAACAATCTGAAAAACAAAGTAAGAAAATGATTTCATTTACAATAGCATCAAAAGTAAATACTTCAGAGCAACTAGATATATAATGAAAGTTTTGGATTATAACTCAAGGAATAAAATAAGCATCCCTGAGTCCATGCTGATATAAATAAATAATTGAATACATAAATAATACATACATACATACATATTTCAGAATAAACTTAGCTAAGGAGATAATGTTGTAGACTGAAAACTATAAAACATTTTACTTTGTTTACTTGTTATTAACTTATAAAAGTTCATTGCATATTCTGGACTATAAACAGTTACAAGATATATATTTTGTGAATATTTTCTTCTATTCTGTAGGTGATCTTTTTGCTTTATTAATAATAGCCTTTGATGAATAAAAATTCTTTAATTTTATCAAGTCCAATTTATTTGTTTTTCTATTGTTGCTCATGCTTTTGGTATCAGAGCTAAGGATCTATTACCAAATTCAAGATCATGAATATTTAACCCTATGTTTTCTTCTAAGAGTTTTATAATCTGGTCTTTAGGTCACTGATCAATTTTCAATTAATATTTTTTATAGGTTGTTTGGTAATGGTATAAATTAATTTATTTGTATACAATTCTCTTATTATTCTTTTCATTTCTGTAAGGTTGGTAGTAATGTTCCTACTTTAATTTCAGATTTTAGTTATTTGATTAAACTCTTTTTCTTAGTCAACCTAGCTAAAGACTTGTCAATTTTATTCATTGTTTTGAAAAATCAACACTTTGTGTCATTAATTTTTCTCTACTGTTTTTTATTCTCTATTTTATTTACCTCTCTTCTAATTATTTATTATTTCTTCTTATTGTTTCCTTCTTTCTACTCATTCTGGGTTTAATTTGTTCTTTTTTTAGTTCCTTAAGGTTTAAAGTTAGTTTGTTAATTTGGGATATTTCTTTTTAATGTATGCATTTAGAGTTATAAATTTCCCTTTTAATGCTATTGTTTCATTCCATAAGTTTTGGAATGTTGTGTTTTCATGTCATTAATCTCTAAATATTTTCTAATTTAACATGTGATTTCTTCTTTCACCCTTTGTTTTTTTAATTTCCATATATTTGTAAATATTTCAGTTTTCCTCTCCTTTTGCTACTAGTTTCATTCCATTGTGATTGGAAAAGGTATTTTGTGTGATTTCAATCTTACTTCCAATATATACTTGGAAAGTTAAGGAATGATTCCTGTAAGAAACAGCAGCTAAACTGAGTAGGAGTTAGAAAAAAGTAAAGAAAAAGGAAAACTGAAATCAGAATCTCAGATGTTATAAAGATGATGGAACAAAAAAAGAACTTAGATAATTTCAGTGTGGCTAAATCTTAGAGTTCAGGAAAGAAAAGTAAAATTTAAGAGCTATATTAGACTTGCTTATTAATATATTAAATTGAATCATATTTTTGAGTGAGGCATCTGAAGTCAGACTGGCTGGGTTTAAATCCTGACTCCACCACTACCAGCTTTCTGATTTTAGGAAATTTACTTGATGTCTCTAAAATATATAGTACTCATTTTAAAATGTTATAATAATATTGGTATTTAACTCATGGAATTGTTCAGAGGATTCAAAGAGACAAAGCATAGAAGGCATCCAGTATACTGCCTTGTGTATAGTAAATGTTTAATAAGGGTTAAGTATGATTATTGTTTTTAAGAAATTTGGACTCTATTGTAATGTTATTTGGGGATACTAACTCTGGCTGAAATGTGGTAAATGAATTTTAAGGTGGAAAACTAGAAAGATTAAGCGGATATATAGTAATCTAGGTGAGAATTATTGATGGCTTCTACTATGATAATGGCAGTAAGTTGGAGGAAAACTTATAGATTTGCAAAATGTTTAGAGGTTGAACCTATGGCACTTAGTGATATATGGAGAACAAGGAAGGAGGATGATGCAAGAGAAGCTCTCAGATTCCTGGCATTTGCAGATGGACAGATAATTATAACATTTATTGCGAAGAGAAAGAAAAGAGAAGAACCACAAGTTCAATTTGGGAAAAGTTAACTTTGCCATGTCTGTGTTTCACTCAAGTGAAAAGAGTGAATATTTTGGTATGAAGCTCTGTGGAGAGATCTGAGAGTCCTATCTCATTACGTTTTTTATTTCTTCATTCATTCCCATCCTATGTATTTCAGCCTGTTCAAATACCTACAGTGAGTACACCATCATTTGTGAAACATGGTTGAAACTTCTGAGCCTGAAACAAAATTCCTGGAGTATGGCTGCAATCTCTATTTTGTTTTATCCAACATTTATGTTATAAGTAAAGAACAAACAGCACCACTCCACTACAAAAGCATTTAGAACAGCATTGAATATTGGCACAATAATTATTCATATTGTTGATTTTGAACCACAGATAAAAAATTAATTACTTTCAGAATCTTTTGGTGTAGAAAGTAATAATAACCAAACACAGGATGCACTTTTTCAATGCATAGTAGAAAAATTCAATTCTACTATTCTATTCAATTCAATTCCACCAAATTCAATTTTTTTCTAGCTGTTGGAGATATGGAGACACATGCACGCACACAGACACACACACACACAATAATCATGGTCTCCACTCTAAAGGAACTTATACAATCATGGTGGAAGACACATACATGCAATGAGATGTTAAAATCCAAAAATTTATAGGGCATATAGCCTACCTTCAAGGAAATTTATTCCTTATGACTATGCTCAAGAAAAATGAAGTTGTGGGAAGTAAAAATTGCAGAGAAGTTAAACTACTGTGGTTTTAGCAATTACCAGCTTTAGGAGAGGAAGACATTTTCCACTACACTTCCAGGTTCTTTTGGCTGGACTAGAAATTAAATTGATATGAGATAAATTAGCATGAAACAATCAAACAGAGGTTTACTAATATGTATACATAGGAGAGACCCAGAAAAACTGAGTAATTCACCCAAGTAGCTGAAACCCTCACCTTAAATACAGGTACAAACAAAAAAGGATGTTTGGGGTAGTGGTTTGGGACTTCAATGTGGAGGAAGGCAACTTGCATGGAGATGGAAAAAAATGTTTGTAAACAAATATTTTCTGGGACATGCAGAGACAACGGACCATGGAGAGGAATTTTAACAAACTGACTTTGCTAGGTTTCACCGTCTCTAGTATGCCTAGTTCATACTATAGTTAGCTACGATAGTAGCTTCCTTCTTGGAATATGTCCTTTATTTACATTCTTTTAGGCAGTTGGGGGAAAGCCAAAATTTCTTCCTGTGTGTTTTGGGCCTTGACTATTGTCAGCTCAAAATACTCCTTCTGCCAAAGAGACATTTTGGAGTAGTAGCTTTTGCTCCCCTACACGACAATTCTAACAGCATTCAGTGCACAAGCAACTACACAATTTCTATTTTTTCATTCTATTCTTCTTCGTGATTTTACTGATCTTTCTCTCAGAAAAGAGAACTCTTGTGGAATTGCTTGCAATTTATTTTGAAGATGCATAGGGTTGTTTTTCAGTTTCATGGGAAAATAAAAATAGTTACTCTGAAAAGTGTTCTGTGACCTGATGATCACATGGGAATCTTCAGATTTCATATTTGTTTACTTAAATTCAAATGTCCCAAAAAGAGCTTCCTGAGACTGGTATAGTACAAGCTATGTCAATACATAAGAATTCTATAAGGATCAGCAAAAGTAACATATATGATGGTGCTTTAAAAAAAAAAGAAACCATAATTCAAACTAAAGGAATGTTATATTGTAAGTTTTAAAAAAAATTTTTCAACGTAACCATGAAATTATATTAAAACGAAATCACTTTTGCTATTTATATTTACCCATGAGGGAATGCTTTTTTCCCAGCAAATAAATCATAGAGCGTTTGGTAGGGTATGTTTGCAATAATCATAAAATTATAAAGGTTTTTAATTAATTAAAAAACCTTAAGGTGTTCTGGATGATTTGCCCAGAATAATTGATTTAATGCCTTTACAGAGCAAACATATGTATTTTAATAACTTTAAAATATTTTAGTTGTAAATATGAAATTGGGATAATTTAAAACTACAATATGTAACTGAGAGAAAATATTAGAAGGTTATTGTTTAATTTTCACTAGATGACTTTTTAAAAATCTTAAGATAGTGGAATACTTTTTATATGGTTTACCTAAAATCTGAAATGTAGTAAATTGAAGATATAATTCTATGACTTTGAGCTAGTATACACCTCTAAGATATTAATCATTGACCCAATTTAAAAACAGAAAAACAGTTAAAAAAATAAAGGTTCAAAAAATCTCTTTATAAAAACTTTCTCAAAGAATTACTTAAATAAATTATCTTAATTGTGTGTGTGTGTGTGTTTATAAAGCAGAAGCATTTTGGAATATATTGTACTGGACACTTTCTCTTGAACAAGAAGCTAAATCATGGATGAATCAGCACTGATGTAATGAATCAGCACTGATGCAAATGTAATGAATCAAAGTATTTATCAATAATAACATCATTTGAGTGTGTAATCTGTGTTGCACACTCACCTAGGCACAGAATCTACAATGTTGAAAAAGACAGATTTGATTTCTACCCACGTAGAGTTTATAATCTCTATGTGGGGGAATATATAAAAATAAGCAGGCAATTACACAGTATTTTAATGAGTGTTACATTAGAAGCATTTGAAAAGTAATTAGGTAGATAGCAGAAGACCTCCAGAGGAGCTGTAGTTCAGCTAAGGTCAGTCTTCAAAGTGAGAAGATAGAAAACAAAGTTTGGAAGGAGGACTGTGAGAGCCAGGAAAAAAGAAAGGAAGTTGCTTGTATTCTGGTATAGTCTCTTCTCTTGAACCTAAACATTCAGTGAAATTTTATATGAGTTTTTGGGTATATATGCTTGTTGGGTGTAAAAAGGGTTTTGAAAAATAGCTGAAATTAGCCTCTAAGATGACTCAGGGTGAAGAAGAACGCCCCTCCTCAACATGGAAATAATATCTGAAGAAAGAGGTACCATTATAAAATAAATCCTGAGGAATTCACAGGAGTTATAAGACAGAGTTTTGATTTTTTTTCCCATGCTGTGAAGTTGAGAATTTAGTCAATTTTATTTAGGTCTGTGAGGGGTAAGTGCTCCCTGATGATATCTGAGGTATACAGCAATTGAAATCTTTCCCCTAGACATATAAGCAGATTCTAGTGGAGTAGTTTATACTAACAAGCATTTCTCTGCTACCCCTAGGGAGAAGATCAATGCCACTGTTCTGGGAAGTCTGACCCTAAGAGGGTCAACCATATGTATTCTGAATGGTCTACAGGCAGATTTTCCAGTCAATGGCACTGCCTTGCATTTCAGGAAGCCTTGCCACATACGTCAGACCCAGTGAGGTGGTGCAAGCTGGAGTGTTTCTTTTGGAACTGCAAGAAATCATCTGGAGATTTTTACTTGCTGAGAGCCTCTACTGGAAGATGTAACTCCAAACAATGGCTTCTTGGAGTAAGGACAAGCTGGTAGTGAGACTTTTGACAAGAAATAATAGTCATCTTCTAGGGAGTAGACCTGGGCAAGAGTTTGCTGAGATAGCAGCCAAATCAATGGTCTTCCCCAAAGTACATCTACAGAAAGTACTTCAGGACATCCTTTCAATGTTAGGGCTTTTAACCTTTTCCTTTCAGCCTGAGAAGATAGAGGAATCCATGGAAAGCCTGATTGTCTGGCTCTCTTTTGCCAAATAGATATGAGAAGCAGTAAGACTAGGCCACAGGTACTGATACTGAATGTCTCAAGTCATTTGGCTCTGCCTCACTCATTGTTGTTTTGGAATAAATAGAAGAAGACACAGATATCCTCTGCTTTACAGCTTCTTCAGCAAAGAAAGATGGCATATCTTGTTCTATCTTTCATGCCCCCATTCACCATACCCATGATAAATGGTTTCATGATCCTAAGGCCATGATCTGTACAATGGTTGCCTTCCAGAGCTTTTGTAAGATTGAATTAGTTTAAATGCAGATCTCTTCATAGAAATAAAAGGACATGTTATGGTCAGGGCAATCATGGGAGTCCCAGAATCCTACTGGCTCTTCACCCTCACTCAATGGACACCTCCTAAAGGACTCCAAAGAAACTCTGGAACCCATAGATACAATATGAGAATATCTAGTGATAGAGGATTGATTTATACCAAAAACACTGTTTCTGGGAAGATGGAATAGATGAACTTTTCCCTATGCCTCCTGCTACATACAATATAAAACCATGGACATTATATGTGAAACAAGAGTAAGAAGATTCTGAAAGGCAGAAAGAGGCAGACTTGCTAGGAACTTCAGGAGCCATATTCAGATAGCAAATAAGTGCATAAAACATGTTCAACGTTATTAGCCTTAGGTAAGTGTAAATTAAACCCACAATGAGCTATCACTATATATGTATCAAAATGGCTAAAATACAATGCTGGTAAGTATGCAGAAAAACTGGATCACTCACACATTGCTGGTGGGTACAGAAAATGATATTGCTACTCATTGATGATGATTTTGCTATTGGTAGTTTCTTTTAAAAATATATATATGTAGGATATATATATCGTATATCCTACATGTAATACATAAAGCAGCAGTTGCACTCTTGGCCATTTATTGCAGAGAAATGAAGACTTATGTTCACACAAAAACACACTAAAAATGTTTCCCAATTGTTTATAGTAGCTTTATTCATAATAGCTAAAAACAGGAAACATCCCAAATATCCTTCAATGGTTGTGCAACCTGTGGTACAACCATATCATGGAACACCACTCAACAATAAAAAAAAAAAAAAAAAAAAAATGGAGTGTTGAAACATGCAACAGCCTGGATGAATCTCTATAGAATTATGCTAACTCAGAACAGGTAATCACAAAAGGTTACGTAATATATGATTCCATTTAAACAATATTCTTCAAATGACAAAATTACAGATATGATTAATAACTTAATAGTCGCCAAGTATTATAGAAGAAGTGGCCTATGGCTTCAAAAGGCAACATGTCCCCCACCCCACCCCAATAAACATGTTAAAAAAAAAAAAAAAAGAAGAGTGGCTCACTTTTATCCACGGCACAACTCAAATACTTTCCCAGAATGCCACTCATTTGCTAAAGAATTACTTCATATCTTTACTTAGTTAAGAATTTTTCAAGTACCTTACAGGATAGACTGCTAAACTGTTTACACCCTTGTGGAAAATTTATATAATATTTTCCTTTCACAGTTGGTCTCTCAAAATATATTCTTCCTGGGGCTTCCCTGGTGGCGCAGTGGTTGAGAGTCTGCCTGCCAATGCAGGGGACACGGGTTCGAGCCCTGGTCTGGGAAGATCCCACATGCCGCGGACAACTGGGCCCGTGAGCCACAATTACTGAGCCTGTGCGTCTGGAGCCTGTGCCCCGCAGCAAGAGAGGCCACGATAGTGAGAGGCCCGCGCACCGTGATGAAGAGTGGCCCCCATTTGCCGCAGCTGGAGAAAGCCCTTGCACAGAAATGAAGACCCAACACAGCCATAAGTAAATAAATAAATAATAATTAAAAATATATATATATATATATATATATTCTTCCCTATGTCATCCATACTAGATGTAATTAAGGAATTACTCTTATCTTGATTTATATATATTAAATTTTAATGATATGTTTAAATCTCCTGAGAATAAAATGTGTTCTCTCAAAGTTCTCCAAAAATAAATAAATAAATAATAAGGCAACATGAAGTATCCTTATGGCAATGGAAATGTTTTGTATCTTGACTGTATCAATATCAATATCCTGGTTGTGATATTGTACCGTAGTTTGCAAGATGCTATCACTGGAGAAACTGGGTAAAGGAACATGGGATCTCTCTGTATTATTTCTTAAAATTCCATTGACTTTACAACTGTCTCAAAAAAAAATCATAAAAATTATTCACTTATGTTTAAAATTATTAAAAAATCTCAAAAAAAATCTTAGCAAACTAGGCATAGAAAACAGCTTGCTTTATTTAATACCAGGTATCTAAACAAAGCAAACATTATGTTTAATAGAGAAATACTAAAACCACTCTCTCTCAGATTGGGATACAAGATAAAAATACTCATTATAAATACCTTTATTCACTTTATACTGGTAATTCTAACCTGTTCAGCTGGGCAAAAATATGACTGATGTTAAAAAAAAAGTTTTAAAAAAGAGGAAAATGTCACTATTCATGGAAAATATATTTTGAGTATGTAGAAAATTTCAAAGAAATTTCAAATAAATAAAATTTCTATTTATTCTATAGATAAATCAGTAGATTGAATAAATGAATTTAGTAAGTTTTCTTGCAACAATGTCAATATAGAAAATAATCAATTTTATTTTTATATATGAGCAACAAAAGATAAGAAATTAAATTATTTAATGGTGTCAATTACCATAACATCACATATATCAAATCTCAAAAAATGAATCTTGCAGAAGTTTTGCAAGAGTCCTACTTAGGAAGCTGGAAAACATTTTGAGAAAAATTAAAGATGATATAAACAAGTAGAAGTGAATGCCACTCTTACAGATTGAAAGAGTCAATATTTTAATGGTGTCAAATTCCCCAAATTGATTTATAAAAACAAACCAAACAGATTTGTAGGGAGGGTGGAGATTCATCAACTAATTCTAAATTAATATGAAAATGAAAAAGGCCAAAAATAGTTACAGCAATCTCAAAACAGAATAATTTCTATGATATATTGAGATTTACTATTAATCCACAACAATTAGGACAATATGATATTGGCAGATGGACTGAAAAATAAACTGACAGAATAGAGAACACATACACTAATGAACACATTTTTTAGATAATAGAATTGGCATTTTAGAGCAGTAGTAAAAAGAAAATATTTTCAATAAATAGTACTGTGAATCAGATATAAATATTGAAACCAATGGACTGGACTTCTACCTTACAATATAAAAAATTATAAATTCTAGTTGGGTTTTAAATATAAATATGCAAAGCAAAACAACAAAGTTTCTCAGAGATTTCATAGGAGAATACCTCCAGGGCTTATACTGGTAAGATTTCTTAAAAACTAATATAAACACACTAACTATAAAGTGAAAGATTGACAAATTGAAATACATTTATTAAAATTGATACTACATTAAAACAAAAAAATTGTTTCATGAAAGACACTACTAAGAGAAGAGAAATCAAGCCATAGTGTGGAATAAAGTATATGTAGCAGAAAAAAAAAAAAACAAAAAAAACTCATATCTATAATATGTAAAGAATTCCTGCAAATCAATCAGAAAGAGGCAGACTTCTCCAATGAAAAGTGAGCAAGAGACTGAGGGTTTCTTTAAGTAATAACACTTATTATTATAATTTATTGAGCATTGAAACTGTACTGGCATGGTAAAAATACATATTTTTACATTAATTATGTCACAATTCTCATACTAAGCCTATGAAAAATTTATTCTCACTTCCATTTACAGTTGAGAAATTAAAGATCAGAAAAGTTATATCATTTGCCCAACTTCACACAACTTGTGAAAAGCATGCTACTGTAGAAAAACTTTCATTTACTTATTACCCATTTATAAAATCTTTATTTAGTTTCTAATATGTATTTAACATAATACTAGGTACTAGGGGTATAAAGTTTAGTAAGATGTGACCCTTGTTCTTAAATGACTGTACAAAGGAGGTATAACAAAGTTTAGTTGTAGTTGGAGGTTGAAGAATACATAACAAACCTTCAGCTACCTTAAGAGTCATCTCACTGAGAGAACTGGAGAAGGGTAAGGAAGGAAAGAAATCCCAGGTGGAGGCAGCAGTATCAGAAAAAGTATGATGTAGTTTCCCTTCTCTTCCCTTTCCTTCCCTTCTCTTTCTTTCCTTGGGGTTAGGAGGCAGTGATAGTGGCAACAGGAATTGAGGAGGTAACGTGATAAAAAATGTGCAGTGTTTTACAAATATGCATAACATCTTATACAAGGGCCATGCTAATCTTCCCTGTATTGTTCAGTTTTAGTATGTGTGTTGATGAAGTGAGCACAAGAGATTGAGTTTGTATGAAGAGGTCATTCAAATGGCTGATAAATAAATTTAAACCTGCACAACCTTATTAAGAATCAGTAAAAGCAAATTAAAACTATAGTATAATGCAAATGCTTTCCTAACAAATTGGCAAATTTAAAAGACAGACAACATCAAATAGTGGTGAACTTTTGGAGTATGGAGAACTTTTATATACTACAGGTGGAGTGTAAAATGGTGCAACAAGTTTAGAAAACTAGTTTGGGGCTGTCTACTAAAGCTGATCATACATGTAACCTATGTGTTGAATTGAATCATTGGTCCTAGTTTTTCTCTGTACTAATATTGTATATCTACACTCTTGCCATGGCCTTATACAGGGTGGAGTATATGTCCCCATTCTACGACTTTAAGCTTGACCATGTGACTTACTTAGGGCAATTGAATGCTAATGAATATGACATGAACAGGGGCATGGAATATTCATGTGCAGTGGGGTTTGTGCTCTTTTGATTCTTCCATCACCATGATAAGAATATTTCCTGAGACGCCCACTGCTTTCAGAAGCAAGATAAATACCAGTCTGAAGGGAAGACATTCCAAATAATCTACAGGTTTGTGAGGGACAAATAAGTGTTATTATTTTTACCAAATTTTTGGCAGTTTGCTATAAGCAATTTTACTCATCAGAAATATATGCACATTTGTGACCACCTAGAGGGGTGGGATAGGGAGAGTGGGAGGGAGACACAAGAAGGAGGGGATATGGGGTTATAGGTATACGTATAGCTGATTCACTTTGTTATACAGAAGCAACTAACACAACAATGTAAAACAATTATATTCCAATAAAGATGTTAAAAAAAGAAATATTAGCACATGTACAGTTACACATGTGCAGGAAAGGCAGAAATGAAAATATTTATGTCAGCATTATTCATACTGTCCCTAAACTAGAAACAACCCAGAGTTCATCAGTATGAGCTACAAATGATACAAATGATACAAATAAACTCGAGTACATTTATACAGTGCATTAATTTTGCTATGAAATGTAGAAAACTGTAGCACTCTACAGCATAGTTGAATTTTAGCAATATTTTTGATTGAAAATTTAGTTGAAAATTTAGCAATAATTTTGAGTAAAAGAAGCTAGATATAAAAGAACAGACATTGTATATTTCCATTTAAATAAAATTCAAAAATAAACATCCAAACTAAGCTATATTTATTGGAAAATGCTTTCTTAACCTTGCAAGAGATTATCTGAATATTTACTTTGTGATAAATTATTGTTTTGTATACTTTTCTGTATCTATGTTGTACTTTACTAAAAAAAATATTAAAAAGGAAATGTTTTAAATTACTCAAATGTAAAAAAAAAAAAAGGAGAAAATACCCAGTTCCGGTTCTCTATTTGTTCATATTTTTCGGGTAACAATATTTGCATAAAGTTAAACTATGACTTAATTTTTTCAAATGATCTTCTCTTTCTTCCTCTAGTCTAGATCAATTTTATTTCACATAATGACAATTTCTAAATAGTCTTTGTATTGTATAAATCTTTACAATGTTGATGAGTATGGGTTATGGAGATGGAAAACAGAATAATATCAAAATACCTTTTCTCATTGGCCTGGCACGGTGCTCCAAATTCCACCCTTTCTGTTTCATTCTCCCTAGTTAAGATAAGCCATTTAATTTCCAGGAACTCTCTATTAAAATGCAATAAAACTATACGAGAGGTAAAATATTAAGCTATTATCAAGCACAAACACCTTACTCTGCAATTACTTTTGCACAAAATTAGCTGTCGTGACAGAAAGCAGAAAGCAGGGCCTGAGGGGATGATCAGCAGGGATGGTAAGATAATGGAAGGAGAGGGAAAACACTGCTGACAGCTATGGGTACAGAGACTGGGAGAGTACAGGGTGAACAAGAGTTCCAGGAGGCATGAGGGCACCCAAGCTCCAGAAAGGACCCCAGATTTTAGCCGCAGCCTGACGAAAAACAATGTATGCATAGGAAGAAAGAGTTCATTCTTCCTCCTTCTCAAAACTGATAACAAAATGAAGTTGTTCTGTGCCCCAAGTTTGCTGAGTATGCCATTTTAATAACTGAACGTTATGTGTATACCAAAGATGAATTTGACTTACAGAAACATGTTATTCAGAATACCAGGCTTTCCTTTTGTGAAGTCAGATAATCCCTAATATGTCAGCTCTCTAGGAATAAGGGCTGCAGGAATGAAACTTCCTCTACAGATGGAGGAAGAAGCGGAGGTATTTTTAGAGCAATGGGCTAAAGTAGTGCTTCATAAACTTTTCTGTACATACAAATCGCCTGGGGATCTTGTTAAAGTGCACAATCTGTGTCAGTAGGTCTCAGCCTGGAATTCTGATTCTGTATTTCTATTAGATACCAGGTCATGCCCATGCTACGGATCCAGGGCTGATAGCAGTACTGTCCAACAGAAATATGTGAGCTGTATTTATTCTAAGGAATAGGATCACACAATTATGGAGACTGAGAAATTCCAAGATACGCAGTTGGCAAGCTGGAGATCCAGGATAGTTGATGGTGTAATTTACAGTCCAAGGGCAGGAGAAGACCAACATCCCAGATCAATCAGTCAAGCAGGCAAAGTTTTTCTCTACCTAGCTTTTATATTCTACTCAGGCTCTCAATTGAGTGGATTAGGGCTACCCCCATTAACAAGGGCAGTCTGCTTTACTCACTCTACTGATTGAAGTGTTAATCTCATCCAGAAACTCCTTCACAGATATATCCAGAATAAAATTCGACCAAATGTCTGGGCACCCCATAGCCCAATCAAGCTGTCACACAAAATTAACCATCACACTTCCCTATGAAGCTTTCCTGTATTTGTTCACTGAGAAACTTTATGCCTTCTCCTATATGTCTATAACGCTGCACATAGCTCTATTAAAGCATTTTAGCCATTCCATTCTAATTATTTTTCTTAGTCTCAGTTATTTGAAAGTATGCAGCATGCCTTATTCATCTTTGTATATGCATTTTCTAGCATTCTGACAGTCACGTAAGTGGTCAATAAATTCAGTTTACCTTTTGCACTCTGCTCGATTCTTTCAGATGTGCTAGCTCATTTCAGTTACATAACACACTGCATATATATCAATATGGGCAATTTAAATATGAAAAAAATAAATAGGTATTAAACTTTACAAAACTCACAAACCTGTAGGAGGTGATTGGGAGAATAATCTAGGTCTGGTAAACACCAAAAGCCATTCTTATTTTGCTAACTGGTTGTTTTTTTAAAGACTAATCAAATAAGTAAAGAGGTTTACCTTGAAGATTAGGTGCTGTTTCTTAACTGATTTGAGTGAATACATAATTGCAAAATCTGGTCCAAATTTAAATTAGTACTCAGATATAAATAATAGACAGCTTAATCTTCCATGAAACCACATTTAGTGAAAGACAGGGAAAAGTAACATAGTGGACAATTGTTAAGTTTGTGACGACCTGTATTTATTAAGTCCTACTTTCCATGATTGAGGTGGAAGCAACGACTCACTTTCCCGGCCTCCTTTGCAACACGGTTACAAGCATGTGACCTAGGCTATGCCAAGCAGGTCTATCCAATCAAATCCTTGATTCAAATGTGAACATTATGAGGATGTATGTGCCATGGTATTTGAATTTCTAGTTGGATGATAAAGCATGGCAAACACCACTCCCGTGAATGGTGGCAGCAATAGCAGCTTCATTGCTTGATTGGCACAACCACAGTATAGCTTAGACCTGGCTCAGGATGCATATCCTCAGAATTCACTTCTCCATGTCCATGAGAATTTATGTGAGAAGGATTTTTCCCAGACCTAGCACTGATTCTACCCCCTTCTGCTTATAGGCTTTTACACCATGGGTGATTTAGTTTTCTTTTCTCTCTTTCACAGCAACAGTTTTAATTTATAGTCTAAGTGTCACCTTTGAACATCTGGTTTCCATTAACCTTTCCACCATTCACTGAGAACAGCCTGGTGTTTCAGAGCTAGGCATTAGAGCAGAAGACAAGGGCACACAGCTGCTGATTGATTTTTCTAGCACATAATTTATACTTCAGTTTTTCTCTCCCTTCTAGGCACCAAAAGTAGAAAATTATCTGCTAAGTCCGGAGGCTGTGGTGACCGGTATCTGCACACACACACACACACACACACTTGGTTAGGTGCTATTGGCAGGTACTTACAGATGTGTATTTTTTATCCTATCTCTTGTCCTCCCTTTCCTATTACATTCAATGTTACGGCTGAATTTTAGAAAAAAGGAATGTTTGAGAAGCCAAAACAAATGAATAAACAAACAAAACCTGGCCTGAAGTTATTAGCTGTCTAAAATTTCACTTTGATCCACATTTTTATGCCAGGCAGACAGAGCTAGTGATATTAACTTTGTATCCCATATGTATCATCATGGATTTCATTTACTCATTCAAAAATATTCTGAGCACCTTCTACATACAGTTGACCCTTGAACAACATGGATTTGAACAGCAAGGGTCTACTTACATGCAGATTTCTTTCAATGAATCCATACTACAGCATTACACCATCTGAGGTTGGTTGAGTCCATAGATACAGAACCGAGGATACATACGGGAGGACCAGCTCTAAAGTAATACAGGGATTTTTGATTGCATGGAGGTGTGGTCAGCACAAGTGTCAACTGTATTTTGTTCTGGGGAACAGTGTGAACAAAACAGACATCACCATTGCCCTCACAGATTTTTAACCTGAAGATAGAGAACCTAAAATAATAAAAGGTGATAAATACTGAAGTACAGTTTTATTAAGTCAAGGTGTTCCCACCAAATTCTTGTAAAATAACCTGTGATTTCAAGAGACATTCAACTAATGAGGATGAGAAGACCCTATGAACATTTCTGATTTTAAAAAGCCTGAAGCTTATTGATATAGAATTCCTTTTCACACTTCCCTCTACTGTGGGAATAGAGAAGGATGTGGGGAGAGCGAAAGTAACGAATTTCTGTACACGTGTGCATTTCCTATCCTCTCATAACTGAAGGAAGTATTGGGATATTCATGGGGCAGAACAGGGTGTTTCCACTGAAGATGGAACCAAGCAGTACAACTTGGCAAATTAAGGAGAAGTTTCAAAACCAGAGATAGCCCAGAAAATTATAAAGTAATTTAAGAGTAGAAATTTAATGAAAAACAGTACTTTGCCCATGGGAACATTGAAGATTATACCAGGAGACTTAAGTGTTTTAATTCCTTTTCTTTCAAACTTCAGAGAAGTTAAGATTTTCAAAAGATACATAAGAGTCCATCCTTACATTTAGGTCTTTAATCCATTTTGAGTTTATTTTTGTGCATGGTATTAGGCAGTGTTCTAATTTCATTCTTTTATGTGTAACTGTCCAATTTCCCCAGCACCACTTATTGAAGAAGCTGTCTTTTCTCCATTGTATATTTTTGCTTCCTTTGCCATAGTCCAAAAACTATAAAACTCTTAGAGGAAAGCATAGGCAGAAAACTCTTTGACATAAATCACAGCAAGATCTTTTTTGACCCACCTCCTAGAATAAGTAAAATAAAAACAAAAATAAACAAATAGGACCTAATTAAACTTAAAAGCTTTTGCACAGCAAAGGAAACCATAAACAAGACAAAAAACAACCCTTGGAATCAGAGAAAATATTTGCAAATGAAGCAATGACAAAGGATTAATCTCTAAAATATATAAGTAGCTCAGTATCAAAAAACAATACAAAAAACTAACAAACAAAAACAGCCCAATCAAAAATAGGCAGAAGGTTTAAATAGGCATTTCTCCAAAGAAGACATACAGATGGCCAACAAACACATGAAAAGATGCTCAACATCAGTAATTATTAGAGAAATGCAAATCAAAATTACAATGAGGTAACACCTCACATTGGTCAGAACGATCATTATCAAAAAAATCTACAAAAGATAAATGCTGGAGAGGGTGTGGAGAAAAGGGAACCTTCAGACACTGTTGGTAGGAATGTAAATTGATACGGGCACTATGGAAAACAATATGGAGGTTCCTTAAAAAACTAAAAATAGAGCTACCATATGACTCAGCAATCCCATTACTGGGCATAAACCCAGAGAAAATCATAAGTCAAAATGACACATGCCTCCCAATGTTCATAGCTGCACTATTTACAATAGCGAGACCATGGAAGCAGCCTAAGTATCCACTGACAGATGAAGTGATAAAGAAGATATGGTATATATGTACAACGGAATGTTACTCAGCCATAAAAATGAATGAAATTGGGTCATTTGTAGAGATGTGGATGGACCTAGAGACTGTCATACAGAGTGAAGTAAGTCAGACAGAGAAAAACAAATATCCTACATCCTACAGCGCATATATGTGGAATCTGGAAAAATAGTATAGACGATCCTATTTGCAAAGCAGAAATAGAGACACAGATGTAGAGAACAAATGTATGGATACCAAGGGGGGGAAGGGGGAGTGGGAGGAATTGGGAGATTGGGTTTGACATATATACACTATGGATACTATGTATAAAATAGACAACTAATGAAAACATACTGTATAGCACAGGGAACTCTACTTAATGCACTGTGGTTATCTAAATGGGAAGGAAATTCAAAAAATAGGGGATATATGTATATGTATAACAGATTAGTTTTGCTGTACAGTCAAAACTAACTCAATATATTGTATATTGTAAGGCAATATACACCAATAAAAATTAATTTAAAAAAATTCAAAAGAAAATATATCCAGAAACAAAGGTGATAAAAAGAGTCTGTAATGCTGATGAATGGCCAAACCATCAGAATTCCCTGACTTCTTATTCTCTTTTAGGAGAATTGTATTGAGAATCAAAATATAAAACTAACATTTGTGAAGAGACTAAAATCCCAAGATATGTGATTAGATTTTAAAGGAGTATGTAGCTACTGCAATGGAGTGTAAATCTGGTTTTTTAGAGTAATGACATTTTAAGCTTCTACAAAATAAATGAATGGAATTTTGAACCACCACTGAGCAGGGAAATGGGCATCAGATAGGTGTTTAACTTACAATCTCTGTTGATAAAATGGAGAAGTATAAACTAGAACCAAAGATGATTAGAAAGAAGAGTAAATATTTGAATTACTTTATCCACAATAATAAAAGTTAGAGTGTTTCAGTATGTAGGAAGTTTTCTAGTAGTTTGCTATATATCCTGTCATTTGCCACAATGTGTTTTCCATTTCTATTAATGATTTTCAAGAAGGTACAGAATAATACATGTTCATAAGGGAAGATTGTTAAAGATAGTGAATAATTTAAATGATATTACTGGTGTGCTAAAGATTCTTCACAGTGTTGAAAAATGGACGGTTTATAATAGGACAACACACATTTGAGATTGATGTGAATTTCTGAGAGTGATTTTTTTCCCACTCCTTAAAACCTATGGACAGGAATAGGAGAGTTGAACTCAAAATATTAGTTATAATAAAATATCTGAACATTTTTCTACTGATAAGAATCCCAATATGAGTCAACAAAGTAAGGAATATCCAAAAGCCAGGTAAAGTCTATTGGGCTATAGCAGAGAGAGATTGGGAAGGTAAGAATATTTGCATTTACTTAGAACAAGGAGTTAAGAACCCACCATATTCTTTTTTATTTTTTTAACATCTTTATTGGAGTATAATTGCTTTACAATGGTGTGTTAGCTTCTGCTTTATAAGAAAGTGAATCAGTTACACATATACATATATCCCCATATCTCTTCCCTCTTGCATCTCCCTCCCTCCCACCCTCCCTATCCCACCCCTCTAGGTGGTCACAAAGCACCAAGCTGATCTCCCTGTGCTATGCGGCTGCTTCCAACTAGCTATCTATTTTACGTTTGGTAGTGTATATATGTCCATGCCAATCTCTCACTTTGTCCCAGCTTACCCTTCCCCCATCCCCGTATCCTCAAGTCTATTTTCTGGTAGGTCTGCATCTTTATTCCCGTCTTGCCACTAGGTTCTTCATGACTTTTTTTTTTTTTTTTTTAGATTCCATATATATATATGTGTTGGCATAGGGAAATTGTTTTTCTCTTTCTGACTTACTTCACTCTGTATGATAGTCTCTATGTTCATCCACCTCACTACAAATAACTTAGTTTCATTCATTTTTATGGCTGAGGAATATTCAATTGTATATATGTGCCACATCTTCTTTATCTATTCATCTGTTGATGGACACTTAGGTTGCTGCCATGTCCTGGTTATTGTAAATAGAGCTGCAATGAACATTGTGGTACATGACTCTTTTTGAATTATGGTTTTCTCAGGGTATATGCCCAGTAGTGGGATTGCTGGGTCATATGGTAGTTCTATTTTTAGTTTTTTAAGAAACCTCTATACTGTCCTCCATAGTGGCTGTATCAATTTACATTCCCACCAACTGTGCAAGAGGGTTCCCTTTACTCCACACCCTCTCCAACATGTATTGTTTGTAGATTTTTTGATGAAGACCATTCTGACTGGTGTAAGATGATATCTCATTGTAGTTTTGATTTACATTTCTCTAATGATTAATGATGTTGAGCATTCTTTCATGTGTTTGTTGGAAATCTGTATATCTTCTTTGGAGAAAAGTCTATTTAAGTCTTCTGCCCATTTTTGGATTGGGTTGTTTGTTTTTTTGATATTGAGCTGCATGAGCTGCTTGTAATTTGTGGAGATTAATCCTTTGTCAGTTGCTTCATTTGTAAATATTTTCTCCCATTCTGAGGGCTCTCTTTTCATCTTGTTCATGGTTTCCTTTGCTGTGCAAAAGCTATTAAGTTTCATTAGGTCCCATTTGTTTATTTTTGTTTTTATTTCCATTTCTCTAGGAGGTGGGTGAAAAAGGATCTTGGTGTGATTTATGTCATAGAGTATTCTGCCTATGTTTTCCTCTAAGAGTTTGATGATGTCTGGCCTTACATTTAGGTCTTTAATCCATTTTGAGTTTAGATTTTTGTGTGCTGTTAGGGAGTGTTCTAATTCCATTCTTTTACATGTAGCTGTCCAGTTCTCCCAGCAACACTAATTGAAGAGGCTATCTTTTCTCCACTGTATATCCTTGCTTCCTTTATCAAAGATAAGGGGACCACATGTGCATGGGTTTATCTCTGGGCTTTCTATCCTGTTTCATTGATCTATATTTCTGTTTCTTTGCCAGTACCATACTGTCTTGATTACTGTAGCTTTGTAGTAGTCTGAAGACAGGGAGCCTGATTCCTCCAGCTCCGTTTTTCTTTTGCAAGATTGCTTTGGCTATTTGTGATCTTTTGTGTTTCAATACAAATTGTGAAATATTTTATTCTAGTTCTGTGAAAAATGCCAGTGGTAGTTTGATATGGATTGCATTGAATCTGTAGCCTGCTTTGTATGGTACAGTCATTTTCAAAATGTTGATACTTCCAATCCAAGAACATGGTATATCTCTCCATCTATTTGTATCATCTTTAATTTCTTTCATCAGTTTCTTATAATTTTCTGCATACAGGTCTTTTGCCTCCTTGGGTAGGTTTATTCCTACATATTATATTCTTTTTGTTGCAATGGTAAATGGGAGTGTTTTCTTAATTTCACTTTCAGATTTTTCATCATTAGTGTATAGGAATGCAAGAGATTTCTGTGCATTAATTTTGTATCCTGCTACTTTGCTAAATTCATTGATTAGCTCTAGTAGTTTTCTGGTAGCCTCTTTAGGATTCTCTATGTATAGTATCATGTCACCTGCAAACAGTGACAGTTTTACTTCTTTTCTGATTTTGACTCTTTTACTTCTATTTCTTCTCTGATTGCTGTGGCTAAAACTTCCAAAATTATGTTGAATAATAGTGGTGAGAGTGGGCAACCTTGTCTTGTTCCTGATCTTACTGGAAATGGTTTCATTTTTTCACCATTGAGGACAATGTTGGCTGTGGGTTTGTCATATATGGCATTTATTATGTTGAGGAAAGTTCCCTCTATGCCTACTTCTGGAGGGTTTTAATCATAAATGGGTGTTGAATTTTGTTGAAAGCTTTCTCTGCATCTATTGAGATGATCATAAGGTTTTTCTTCTCCAATATTTTAATATGGTGTATCACGTTGATTGATTTGCATATATTGAAGAATCTTTGCATTCCTGAGAAAAACCCCACTTGATCATAGTGTATGATCCTTCTAATGTGCTGTTGGATTCTGTTTTCTTTGTGACATCTGTATCTGGTTTTGGTATCAGAGTAATGGTAGCCTTGTAGAATGAGTTTGGGAGTGTTCCTCCCTCTGCTATATTTTGGAAGAACTTGAGAAGGATAGGTGTTAGCTCTTCTCTAAATGTTTGATAGAATTCCCCCGTGAAGCCATCTGGTCCTGGGCTTTTGTTTGTTGGAACATTTTTAATCACAGTTTCAATTTCAGTGCTCGCGATTTGTCTGTTCATATTTTCTATTTCTTCCTGGTTCAGTCTCGGAAGGTTGTGAATTTCTAAGAATTTGTCCATTTCTTCCACATTGTCCATTTTATTGGCATAGAGTTGCTTGCAGTAATCTCTCATGATCCTTTGTGTTTCTGCAGTGTCAGTTGTTACTTCTCCTTTTTCATTTCTAATTCTGTTGATTTGAGTCTTTTCCCTTTTTTTCTTGATAAGTCTGGCTACTGGTGTATCAATTTTCTTTATCTTCTCAAAGAACCATCTTTTAGTTTGATTGATCTTTGCTATTGTTTCCTTCATTTCTTTTTAACTTGTTTCTGATATGATCTTTATGATTTTGTTCCTTCTGCTAACGTTGGGGTTTTTATTGTTCTTCTTTCTGTAATTGCTTTAGGTGTAAGTTTAAGTTGTTTATTTGAGATGATTCTTGTTTCTTAAGGTAGGAATGTATTGCTATAAACTTTCACTTTAGAACTGCTTTTGCTGCATCCCATAGGTTTTGGGTCATTGTGTTTTTATTGTCATTTGTTTCTAGGTATTTTTTGATTTCCTTTTTGATTTCTTCAGTGATCTCTTGGTTATTAAGTAGTGTGTTGTTTAGCCTCCATGTGTTTGTATTTTTTACAGATCTTTTCCTGTAATTGATATCTAGTCTCATAGTGTTGTGGTCAGAAACGATACTAGATACGATTTCAATTTTCTTAAATTTACCAAGGCTTGATTTGTGACCCAAGGTATGATCTATCTTGGAGAATGTTCCAGGAGCACTTGAGAATAATATCTATTCTGTGTTTTTGTATGGAATGTCCTATAAATATCAATTAAGTCCATCTTCTGTAATGTATCATTTAAAGTTTATTTTCCTTATTCATTTTCATTTTGGATGATCTGCCCATTGGTGAATCTGGTATGTTAAAGTCCCCTACTATGATTGTGTTACTGTTGATTTCCCCTTTGATGGCTGTTAGTATTTGCCTTATGTATTGAAGTGCTCCCATGTTGGGTGCATAAATATTTACAATTGTTATATCTTCTTCTTGGATTGATCCCTTTATCTTTATATAGTGTCCTTCTTTGTCTCTAATAATAGTCTTTGTTTTAAAGTATGTTTTGTCTGATATGAGAATTGCTACTCCAGCTTTCTTTTGCTTTTCATTTTCATGAAATATCTTTTTCCATCCCTCACTTTTATTCTGTTTGTGTCCCTAGGTCTGAAGTGGGTCTCTTGTAGACAGCATATATAAGGGTCTTGTTTTTGTATCCATTCAGCCAATCTATGTCTTTTGGTTGGAGCATTTAATACATTTACATTTAAGGTAATTATCGATATGTATGTTCCTATTTCCATTTTCTTAATTGTTTTGGGTTTATTATTGTAGGTCTTTTCCTTCTCTTGTGTTTCCTGCCTAGTGAAGTTCCTTTAGCGTTTGTTGTAAAGCTGGTTTGGTGGTGCTAAATTATCTTAGCTTTTGGTTGTCTGTAAAGATTTTAATTTCTCCATCAAATCTGAATGAGATCCTTGCTGGGTAGAGTAATCTTGGTTGTAGGTTTTTCTCCTTCATCACTTTAAATATGTCCTGCCACTCCCTTCTGGCTTGCAGTTTCTGCTGAAAGATCTGCTGTTAACCATATGGGGATTCCCTTGTGTGTTATTTGTTGTTATTCCCTTGCTGCTTTTAATGTTTGTTCTTTGTATTTAATTTTTAATAGTTTGATTAAGATGTGTCTTGGAGTGTTTCCTCTTGGATTTATCCTGTATGAGACTCTCTGCACTTCCTGGACTTGACTATTTCCTTTACCATATTAGGGAAGTTTTCAACTATAATCTCTTCAAATATTTTCTCAGCTCCTTTCTTTTTCTCTTCTTCTTCTGAGACCCCTATAATTCAAATGTGGGTGCATTTAATGTTGTCCCAGACGTCTCTGAGACTGTCCTCAATTCTTGTCATTCTTTTCTCTTTATTCTGCTCTGCGGTAATTATTTCCACTATTTTATCTTCCAGGTCACTTATCCATTCTTCTGCCTCAGTTATTCTGCTATTGGTGCCTTCTAGAGAATTTTTAATTTCATTTATTGTGTGGTTCATTATTGTTTGTTTGCTCTTTAGTTCTTCTAGGTCCTTGTTAAACGTTTCTTGTATTTTCTCCATTCTATTTGCAAGATTTTGGATCATCCTTACTATCATTGCTCTGAATTCTTTTTCAGGTAGACTGCCTATTTCCTCTTCATTTGTTAGGTCTGGTGGGTTTTTACCTTGTTCCTTCATCTCTGTGTGTTTCTCTGTCTTCTCATTTTGCTTAACTTACTGTGTTTGGGGCTCCATTTCACAGGTTGCAGGTTCATAGTTTCTGTTGTTTTTGTTGTCTGTCCCCAGTGGCTGAGGTTGGTTCAGTTGGTTGTGTAGGCTTCCTGGTGGAGGGGACTAGTGCCTGTGTTCTGGTGGATGAGGCTGGATGTTGTCTTTCTGGTGTGCAGGCCCACGTCTGGTGAGGTGTTTTGGGGTGTCTGTGGCCTTATTATGATTTTAGGCAGGCTCTCTGCTAATGGTTGGGTTTGTGGTCCTGTCTTGTTAGTTGTTTGGCATAGAGTGTCCAGCACTGTAGCTTGCTGGTCGTTGAGTGGAGTTGGGTCTTGGCATTGAGATGGAGATCTCTGGGAGATTTTTGCCATTTGATATTATATGGAGCTGGGAGGTGTCTTGTGGACCAGCGTCCTGAACTTGGCTATCCCACCTTAGTGGCAAGCGGGGACGCCTGGCTGGAGCACCAAGAGCCTGTCCTCCATACAGCTCAGAATAAAGGGGAGAAAAGAAAGAAAGAAGATAAAATAAAATAAAATAAAGTAAAATAAAATAAAATAAAGTTATTAAAATAAAAAATAATTATTAAGAAAAAAATTTTTTTAAGTAATAAAAAAAAAAGGACAGACAGAACCCTAGGACAAATGGTAGAAGCAAAGCTATACAGACAAAATCACACACAGAAGCATACATATACACACTCACAAAAAGAGAAAAAGGGAAAAAATATATATATCATTGCTCCCAAAGTTCACCTACTCAATTTGGGATGATTCGTTATCTATTCAGGTATTCCACAGATGCAGGGTACATCAAGTTGATTGTGGAGTTTTAATCCGCTGCTCCTGAGGCTGCTGGGAGAAATTTCCCTTTCTCTTCTTTGTTCGCACAGCTCCTGGGGTTCAGTTTTGGATTTGGACCCGTCTCTGTGTTTACGTTGCCTGAGGGTGTCTGTTCTTCGCTCAGACAGGACGGCGTTAAAGGAGAAGCTGATTTTGGGGCTCTGGGTCTCTCAGGCCGGGGGCAGGGTACAGTACAGATGTGGGGCGAGTCTGCAGTGACACAGGCCGGCATGGTATTGCACCAGACTGAGGCGTGCCGTGTGTTCTCCCAGGGAAGTTGTCCCTGGATCACGGGATTTTGGCAGTGGCGGGCTGCACAGACTCCTGGGAGGGGAGGTGTGAAGAGCAACCTGTGCTTGCACACAGGCTTCTTGGTGGCTGCAGCTGCAGGCTTAGCATCTCATGCCCGTCTCTGGGGTTCGTGCTGATAGCCACGGCTAGCACCCATCTCTGGAGCTCCTTTAAGTGGCGCTGTTAATCCCCTCTCCTCACGCACCAGGAAACAAATAGACAAGAAAAAGTCTCTTGTCTCCTCAGCAGCTCCAGACTTTTTCCCGGACTCCCTCTCATTTAGCTGTGGCACACTAGCCCCCTTCAGGCTATGTTCACGAAGCCAACCCCAGTCCTCTCCCTGGGATCTGACCTACGAAGCCCGAGCCTCAGCTCCCCGCCCCAACCCGTCCCGGCACGTGAGCAGACAAGCCTCTAGGGCTGGTGAGTGCTGGTCGGCACAGATTCTCTGTGCGGGAATCTCTCCGCTTTGCCCTCCACACCCCTGTTGCTGTACTCTCCTCCATGGCTCTGAAGCTTACCCCCTCTGCCACCCACAGTCTCTGCCCATGAAGGGCGTTCCTAGTGTGTGGAAACCTTTCCTCCTTCACAGCTCCCTCCCACTGGTGCAGGTCCCATCCCTATTCTTTTTTTTTTTATAATTTTTTAAAAAAACTTTTTTTTAAATTCCCATTTTTTTTTTAAGTTTTTCATTTTTATTTATTTATTTATTTATTTATTTATTTATTTATTTATTTATTTATGGCTGTGTTGGGTCTTCGTTTCTGTGCGAGGGCTCTCTCCAGTTGCGGCAAGCGGGGGCCACTCTTCATCGCGCTGCACGGGCCTCTCACTATCGCGGCCTCTCCCGCTGCGGAGCACAGGCTCCAGACGCGCAGGCTCAGCAATTGTGTCTCACGGGCCCATCCCTATTCTTTTGTCTCTGTTTTTTTCTTTTTCCTTTTCCCCTACCCATGTACGTGGGGAGTTTCTTTCCTTTTTGGAGGTCTGAGGTCTTCTGCCAGCATTTAGTAGGTGTTCTGTAGGGGTTGTTCCACATGTAGATGTATTTCTGCTGTGTTTGTGGGGAGAAAGGTGATCTCTGTGTCTTACTCTTCCGCCATCTAAGAATTACACATTTTTAGTGTGGCTGTAAGGGAGTGCGAGGAAGACAAATAACTAAATTGTTTGATTAAAGGAGAATAAAAAATATTTTAGCTCAAATATAAGAAAAAAAATAGTACAGGCAAGAAAAGGGCACTGCCAAAAGATAGGATGGATTTTCCTGAAAGAAAATGGGTGCAGGGAAATATAGGTCGTAGTTAGAGGAAATCTTGTAAAGAGAGTTCAAACATAAAACAGGGTGTTAGAACGGATATTTTAAAACATTTCTTACATCTTTTAAAGGAGGAATTACAGAGACAGAAGTGAGATAGTTGATTGTAAGAAGATTTGAGGATAGAAATGGAGTAAGAAATAGTACTTATACCATAAAGTCATTTGGGATTTTATGTGGAGACTTAAAAGTTTAATTTCACTTCTTTTAAACTTTATATTTTTTGTTTTCTCTTTATATTACATCCTCACTGTACTTATTTTTTTTCAACTTTTATCAATTTGCCATTTATCATTTTTTTTTTTTTTTTAGAAAGATATTCGCCATGTATTTCTTCTTTAGGTCTTTTTTTAAAATTTATTTTTATATTTATTTTTGGCTGTGTTGGGTCTTTGTTTCTGTGCGAGGGCTTTCTCTAGTTGCGGCAAGAGGGGGCCACTCTTCATTGCGGTGCGTGAGCCTCTCACTATCGCGGCCTCTCTTGTTGCAGAGCACAGGCTCCAGATGCGCAGGCTCAGTAGTTGTGGTTCACGGGCCCAGTTGCTCCGCGGCATGTGGGATCTTCCCAGACCAGGCCTCGAACCTGTGTCCCCTGCATTGGCAGGCAGATTCTCAACCAGTGCACCACCAGGGAAGCCCTGCCATTTATCATTTAACATAGGATTGAGGAATTTAAAAATTTCTGTTTTATGTCTGGCAAAATTAAGAGAATTAAGTAGCCACCCCCTCCCACTGCTGCTGTGTGTGTGTGTGTACATGTGTGTGCAATAAGACTGAAATTTCAGAACTCCAGGAACAATTTAAAAGATATTATTCCATATCAAAGGCTAGTTTTTAAAATACCTAGATATTATTGTCACAATATCACTTTCTGCCTGACGGTGGGCCTCTTCAAGAGGCAGAAAGTAGAAGGAATTGGCTTCACCTTCCAGCTGAGCCCTTGCATGGACTCATGCATCACTGAGCCAGTGTGGAAGGGAGTATTCTGAGTCATTTTATTTCTTTACTTCCAGTATAAATTATGATTCATTATAATGTTTCTGATAGGCAGAACAATGCTCTCCCAAGATATATGTCTCTTAACCCCAGAACCTATAAATATACTATATTACATGGCAAAGGGAAATTAAGGTTGCAGATGGATTTAACCTTCCTTGCTAATCACTTGACCTCAGAATAAAGAGAGTATCCCAGATTATCCAGGAGGGCCAAGGTAATCACAAAGGTCTTTAAAGTGGAAAAAGAGGCCAAGGAGAGTCAGAGAAATAATGTGACTCAAGAAGCAGGGCCAGAGAGATACTATGCTGCTAGGTATGAAGATAGAGGAGGAGAGCCACAAGCCAATGAATGTAGGCATCCTTAAGAAACTAAATAAAGCAAGGAAACAGATTCTTTCCTAAAGCCTCCAGAAAGGAATGCAGCCCTGCTGACACCTTGATCTTAACCCAGTGAATTCTGGGTCAGGACTCTGACGTCCAGCAATGTAAATTAGTATTGTTTTACATTTCATATACATTTTAAACCACTATATTTATGTAATTTGTTATGGCACCAATAGAAAACTAGTACAACATCCAATCATAACTCTCTTTTCCTTCTTTGGGATACAAATGTACATACTTAAATGCACAAATGATACGATTTCACTTTGAGACAGTTATATATATATATTTTTTAACATCTTTACTGAAGTATAATTGCTTTAAAATGGTGGATTAGTTTCTGCTGTATAACAAAGTGAATCAGCTATACATATACATATATTCCCATTTCTCTTCCCTCTTGTGTCTCCCTCCCATGCTCCCTATCCCACCTCTCTAGGTGGACACAAAGCAGCGAGCTTATCTCCCTGTGCCATGCATCTGCTTTTCACTAGCTATCTATTTTACTTTTGGTAGTGTATATATGTCCATGTCACTCTCTCACTTCATTCCAGCTTACCATTCACCCTCCCCATGTCCTCAAGTCCATTCTCTACATCTGCGTCTTTATTCCTGTCCAGCCCCTAGGTTCTTCAAAACCATTTTTTTTTATTCCATATATATGTGTTAATATACGGTATTTGTTTTTCTCTTCTGAATTACTTCACTCTGTAGGACAGTCTCTAGGTCCATCCACCCTATTGCAAATAACTCAACTTTGTTTCTTTATATTGCTGAATAATATTCCATTGTATATATGTGCCACATCTTCTTTATCCATTCATCTGTCAGTGGACACTTAGGTTGCTTCCATCACCTGACTATTGTAAATAGTGCTGCAATGAAAATTGTGGTATGTGGATATTTCTGAATTATTGTTTTCTCAGGGTATATACCCAGTAGTGGGATTGCTACTGGGTCCCACTACTAGGCATATAGTGTGTCATATGGTAGTTCTATTTTTAGTTTTTTAAGGAACCTCCATACTGTTCTCCATAGTGGCTGTATCAATTTACATTCCCACCAGCAGTTCAATAGGGTTCCGTTTTCTCCACACCCTCTCCAGCATTTATTGTTTGTAGAATTTTTAATCTTGGCCATCTGACCGGTGTGAGGTGATAGCTCATTGTAGTTTTGATTTGTATTTCTCTAATGATTAGTGATGTTGAGCATCCTTTCATGTGTTTGTTGGCCATCTGTATATCTTCTTTGTAGAAATGTCCATTTAGGTCTTCTGCCCATTTTTGGATTGGGTTTCTTGTTGTTTTGATATTGAGCTTCATGAGCTGCTTGTATATTTTGGAGATTAATCCTTTGTCAGTTGCTTCATTTGCAAATATTTTCTCGCATTCTGAGGGTTGTCTTTTCGTCTTGTTTATGGTTTCTTTTGCTGTGCAAAAACTTTTAAGTTTCATTAAGTCCCATTTGTTTATTTGTGTTTTTATTTCCATTTCTCTAGGAGGTGGGTCAAAAAGATCTTGCTGTGATTTATGTCATAGAGTGTTCTGCCTATGTTTTCCTCTAAGAGTTTTAGAGTGTCTGGCCTTACATTTTGGTCTTTAATCAATTTTGAGTTTATTTTTATATATGGTGTTATGGAGTATTCTAATTTCATTCTTTTATGTGTAGCTGTCCAGTTTTCCCAGCACCACTAATTGAAGAGGCTGTCTTTTCTCCATTGTATATTATTACATTCTTTGTCATAAATTAATTGACCTGAGATGCATGGGTTTATTTCTTGGCTTTCTATCCTGTTCCGTTGATCTATATTTCTCTTTTGGTTCTAGTTCCATGAAAAATGACATTGATAGTTTGATAAGGATTGCATTGAATCTGTATATTGCTTTGGGTAGTATAGTCAGTTTCACATGTTGATTCTTCCAATCTAAGAACATGGTATATCTCTCTATCTGTTTGTATCATCTTTAATTCCTCTCATCGGTTTCTTATAGTTTTCTGCATACAGGTTTTTTGTCTCCTTAGGTAAGTTTATTCCTAGGTATTTTTTTCTTTTTGTCACAATGGTAAATGGGAGTGTTTTCTTAATATCACTTTCAGATTTTTCATCATTAGTGTATAGGAATGCAAGAGATTTCTGTGCATTAAGTTTGTATCCTGCTACTATACCAAATTCATTGATTAGCTCCAGTAGTTTTCTGGTAGCATATTTAGGATTCTCTATGTATAGTATCATGTCATCTGCAAACAGTGACAATTTTACTTCTTTTCTTATTTGGATTACTTTTATTTATTTTTCATTTCTGATTGTTGTGGCTTAAACTTCCAAAACTATGTTGAATAATAGTGGTGAGAGTGGGCAACCTTGTCTTGTTCCTGATCTTAGTGGAAATGTTTTCAGTTTTTCACCATTGAGAATGATGTTGGCTGTGAGTTTGTCATATATGGCCTTTGTTATGTTGAGGTAAGTTCCCTCGATGCCTCAAACTTTCTGCAGAGTTTTTATCAAAAATGGGTTTTGAATTCTGTCAAAAGTTTTTTCTTCATCTATTGAGACGATCATATGGTTTTATCCTTCAATATGTTAACATGGTGTATCACATTGATTGATTTGCATATATTGAAGAAACCTTGCCTTCCTGGGATAAACCCCACTTGATCATGATGTATGATCCTTTTAATGTGCTGCTGGATTCTGTTTGCTAGGATTTTGTTGAGGATTTTTGCATCTATGTCCATCAGTGTCTTGGCCTGTAGTTTTCTTTTTTTTGTGGCATCTTTCTCTGGTTTTGGTATCAGGGTGATGCTGGCCTCATAGAATGAATTTGGGAGTGGTCTTCCCTCTGCTATATTTTGGAAGACTTTGAGAAGGATAGGTGTTAGTTCTTCTCTAAGTGTTTGATAGAATTCACCTGTGAAGGTATCTGGTCTTGACATTTGTTCCTTGGAAGATTTTTAATCACAGTTTCAATTTCAGTTCTTGTGGTTGGTCTGTTTATATTTTCTATTTCTTCCTGGTTCTATCTCAGAAGTTTGAGCTTTTTAAAGAATTTGTCCATTTCTTCCAGGTTTTCCATTTTTTTGGCATATAGTTTTTTGTAGTAATCTCTCATGATTCTTTGTATTTCTGCAGTGTTAGTGTTACTTCTCCTTTTTCATTTCTAATTTTGTTGATTTGAGTCTTCTCCCGTTTTTTCTTGATGAGCCTGGCTAATGGTTTATCAATTATGTTTATCTTCTCAAGAACCAGCTTTTAGTTTTATTGATCTTTGCTATTGTTTCTGTCATTTCTTTTTCATTTATTTCTGATCTGATCTTTATGATTTCTTTCCTTCCGCTAACTTTGGGTTATTTTTGTTCTTCTTTCTCTAATTGCTTTAGGTGTAAGGTTAGATTGTTTATTTGATGTGTTTCTTGTTTCTTGGGGTAGGATTGTATTGCTATAATCTTCCCTCTTAGAACTGCTTTTGCCACATCCCATAGGTTTTTTGCCATTGTGTTTTCATTGTCATTTGTTTCTAGGTATTTTTTTATTTTTTCTTTGATTTCTTCAGTGATCTCTTGGTTATTAAGTAGTGTATTGTTTAACCTCCATGTGTTTGTATATTTTACAGATTTTTTCCTGTTATTGATATCTAGTCTAATAGCATTGTGGTCAGAAAAGATACTTGATATGATTTCAATTTTCTATAATTTACCACGGCTTGATTTGTTACCCATGATATGATCTATCCTGGAGAATGTTCCATGAGCACTTGAGAAGAAAGTGTATTCTGTTGTTTTTGGATGGAATGTCCTATAAATATCAATTAAGCTTATCTTGTTTAATGTATCATTTAAAGCTTGTGTTTCCTTATTTATTTTCATTTTGCATGATCTGTCCATTGGTCAAAGTGGGGTATTAGAATCCTCCACGATTATTTTTTTACTGTCGATTTCCCGTTTTATGGTTGTTAGTATTTGCCTTATGTATTGAGGTGCTCTTATGTTGGGTGCATAAATATTTACAATTGTTATATCTTCTTCTTGGATTGATCCCTTGATCATTATGTAGTGTCCTTTGTGGCTGTTGTAATAGTCTTTATTTAAAGTCTATTTTTTCTGATATGAGAATTACTACTCCAGCTTTCTTTTGATTTCCATTTGCTTGGAATATCTTTTTCCATCTCCTCACTTTCAGTGTGTATGTGTTCCTAGATCTGAAGTGGGTCTCATGTAGACAGCACATATATGGGTCTTGTTTTTGTATCCTTTCTGCCAGTCTCTGTCTTTTGCTGGAGCATTTAATCAATTTATATCTAAGGTAATTATTGATATGTATGGTCTTATTACTATTTTCTTAATTATTTTGGGTTTGTTATAGTAGGTCTTTTCCTTCTCTTGTGTTTCCTGCCTAGAGAAGTTCCTTTAGCTGGTTTGGTGGTGCTGAATTCTCTTACTTTTCTTGTCTCTAAAGGTTTTAATATCTGCATTGAATCTGAATGAGATCCTTGTTGTGTAGAGTAATCTTTGTTGTAGGTTTTTCCCTTTCATCACTTTAAATATGTCCTGCCACTCTCTTCTGCCTTGCAGAGTTTCTCCTGAAAATTCAGCTGTTAACCTTATGGGGACTCCGTTGTATGCTATATGTTGCTTTTCCCTTGCTCCTTTTAATATTTGTTCTTTGTATTTAACTTTTGATAGTTTGATTAATATGTCTTGGCATGATTCTCTTTGGATTTATCCTGTATGAGACTCTCTGCACTTCCTGGACTTGACTATTTCCTTTACCATATTAGGGAAGTTTTCAACTATAATCTCTTCAAATATTTTCTCAGTCCCTTTCTTTTTCTCTTCTTCTTCTGGGACCCCTATAATTCGAACGTTGAAGCATTTAATGTTGTCCCAGTGCTCTCTGAGACTCTCCTCAATTCTTTTCATTCTTTTTTCTTTAATCTGCTCTGCAGTATTTATTTCCACTATTTTGTCTTCCAGGTCACTTATCCGTTCTTCTGGCTCAGTTATTCTGCTATTGATTCCTTCTAGAGATTTTTAAATTTCATTTAGTGTTTTGTTCATCATTGTTTTTTTGCTCCTTAGTTCTTCTAGGTCCTTGTTAAACGTTTCTTGTATTTTCTCCATTCTATTTCCAATATTTTGAGTGTTTATTTAATGTGTTGTTCATCATTGTTTGTTTGCTCTTTAGTTCTTCTAGGTCCTTGTTAAACGTTTCTTTTATTTTCTCCATTATATTTCCAAGATTTGGGGTCATCTTTACTATCCTTAGTCTGAATTCTTTTTCAGGTAGACTGCCTATTTCCTCTTCATTTGTTTGGTCTGGTGGGTTTTTACCTTACTCCTTCATCTACTTCATATTTCTCTGTCTTCTTATTTTTCTTAACTTACTGTGTTTTGGGTCTCCTTTTCACAGCCTGCAGGTTCGTAGTTCCCATTGTTTTTGGTGTCTGCCCCCAGTGGGTAAGCTTGGTTCAGTGGTTGTGTAGGCTTCCTGGTGGAGGGGACTCATGCCTGTTTTCTGGTGAATGAGGCTGGATCTTGTTTTCCTGGTGGGCAGTACCGTGTCCAGTGATGTGTTTTGGGTGTCTGTGAACTTATTATGATTTTAAGCAGCCTCTCTGCTAATGGATGGGGTTGTGTTCCTGTCTTGCTAGTTGTTTGGCATAGGGTGTCCAGCACTGTAACTTGCTGGTCTTTGAGTGGAGCTGGGTCTTAGGGTTGAGGTGGAGATCTCTGGAGAGCTCTCACCAATTGATATTATTTGGGCCAGGAGTTTTCTGGTGGTCCAAGGTCCTGAACTCGGCTCTCCCACCTCAGAGGCTCGGGCCTGACCCCCGGCCAAAGCACCGAGACCCTCTCAGCCACACAGCAGTGAATGTGGCAGTGTCCAGTATGAAGTCAGACTATGAGGTTATACAATAGCTCTTCAGCTAGAACAGACTGACTTGGTAGAAATTTGTCTACAAGGCTGTCTCCAGCAGCTGGTGGCTAAAAGATTAGGGCTCCACATATGCTGCCAGAATTTTAACGTTTATATAGGGGTCTTCACTCGTTCAATCACGGCTTTGGTACAGATGGTCTCAAGAACACCTTACTCTCTCAAGGTGTGTGCTTGAAACAGCTCCTAAGCCTGAGGGTCTACAACCTCCAGGAAGCCGAGACTGCACAGGGTTGCCTGCAATCTGTGATTCTTGCCACAAACCCTGCTGCTGCCGTCGTGGAATCTGGCTTCCCCCACTGCTCTGCAATGTGTTTTCACTGAAGCTGTCCCTCTGTGCTGATGAGATTCATGCTACCTGAGTTGCCCAAAGCCATAGAATACTTAAATGTTGCGGCTGGTGTACAAACGCGGCAAATCTGGCTCCAAGGTCTATGTTACCTCATCCAATGAGAGTGAGGAAGCCACTCACTTAAATGCCTCACCCCCGTGAGCCACTTCCTCAAACCCCCACCACTGCAAGAAGAGTCTCCCGCTCCAGCCAGTGTGGTCATTTTAACAATATAATTCTTCCAGTCCATGAGGATTGTATCTTTCCATTGTCATCTTCAATTTCTTTCATCAATGTCTTATAGTTTTCTGAGTACAGCAAATCTTGGTTAGCTTTATTCCTAGGTATTTTAGTATTTTTGATGCAATCATAATTTGAATTTTTTCCCTAATTTATCTTTCTGATATTTTGTTGTTAGTGTACAGAAGTGCAACAGAATTCTGTATATTAATTTTGTATCCAGCAATGTGACTGAAATCATTTTTCAGTCCTAATAGGTTCTTTTTGATGGCATCTTTAGGAATTTCTATATATAGAAGCATGTCATTTCCTTTCCAAATTAGATTCATTTTGTTTCTTTTTCTTGCATGATTGCTATGACCAAGGGTACAAATATCATGTTGAAAAAAAGTGACATGTTTGAACATCCTCGTCTTGTTCCTGATCTTAGAGGAAAAGCTTTCAAATTTTCACCAGTATGATGTTAACAAAGGTCTGTCATGTGTAGATTTTATTATGTTGAGATATGTTACCTCTGTACACATATTATTGACAGTTTTTATAGTAAATGATGTTGAATTTTGTCAAAAGCTTTTTCTGCAGCCATTGACATGATCATATGATTTCTAATCTTCAGTTTGTTGAGTGGTGTACCACGTTGATTGGTCTTCAGATATTGAGCTATCCTTGCATCCTTGGAGTAAATCCCAATTGATTATGGTATAGGATCATTCTAAGTATTGTTAAATTTGGTTTGCTGATATTTTGTTCAGGATTTCTGAATCTATGTTCATCATAGATGTTGGTCTGTATTTGTGTGTGTGTGTGTGTGTGTGTGTGTGTGTGTGTGTGTGGTGGTGTCTTTGCTTTTCATATGAAGATGATGCTGGCCTTGTAGAATGAGTTCAGAAGTGTTCCTTCTTCTTCAATTTTTGGAATAGTTGAGAAAAATGGATATTAATTCTTCTTTAAATGTTTGTTAGAATTCATCTGTTAACCTGTCTGGTCCTAGAATCATCTATTCATTTTTTAGGAGGTTTCTATTATTATTGTTATTATTATTATTATTGATCCTAGTCATTACTGATAGTTGGTCTGTTCATATTTTCTATTTCTTCCTGATTCAGTCTTTGGAAATTGTACATTCCTAGGAATTTATCCATTTCTTCTAGGTTGTCCATTTTATTGGCATATAATTGTTCATAGTAATCTCATATTTGTTTTTCTGTGGTGTTAATGATTCTGTCTTTGGAAATTGTACATTCCTAGGAATTTATCCATTTCTTCTAGGTTGTCCATTTTATTGGCATATAATTGTTCATAGTAATCTCATATTTGTTTTTCTGTGGTGTTAATTATAACTTTCCCTCTTTCATTTCTGATTTTATTTTATTTTTTTTTTGGCCCTTTCTCTTTTTGTTCTCTCTGGCTAAAGGTTTATTTCAACTTTATCTTTTCAAAGAATCTCCTCTTATTTTTATTGATCTATTTAATTTTTTCAAGTCTCCATTTCATTTATTTCCACCCTGATCTCTATGATTTCTTTCCTTCCACTAATTTTTGGTTTTGTTTGTTCTTATTTTTCTAGTTCATTTATGTGTTAGGTTAGATTGTTTATTTGAGATTGTTCTTGTTTCCCAAGAAATATATCACTTTAAACTTCCCTCTTAGAATTGCTTTTGCTATGACCCACATATTTTAGATCAGTGTTTTCATTTTCATATGTCTCCAGGTATTTTTTGATTTCCTCTTTGATTTCTTCATGACCCACAGTTTGTTTGTTAACATGTTGTTAGCCTATACATGTTTGTGATTTTGCAGGTTTTTTTTTTTCTTGAAGTTGATTTCTAGTCTCATACCATCGTCAGAAAGTTGCTTGATGTGATTTTAATCTTATTAAACTTAGACTTGTTTTGTGCCTATCATATATCTATCCCAGATAATGTTTCATGTGCATGTGAGAAGAATGTCTATTCTGCTGGCTTTTAGATGAAATATCCTCCATATAGTTCTTATTTCCATCCTAACATACCATTTAAGGCCAGTGCTTCTTATTGATTACCTGTGTGGATGGTCTGTCCATTGATGTAAGTGGGGGGCTTAAATTCCCTACAACTATTGTGTTACTATCAATTTCTGGTTTATGTTTGTTAATATTTGTTTTATGTATTTAGGTGCTCTTATGTTGGTTGCATTATATTTACAGTTGTTATATCTTCTTGTTGGATTGATCCCTTTATGTGATGTCCTTCTTTGTCTCTTGTTACAGTCTTTGTTTTAAAGCCTATTTTGTCTGATATATATTTTGATACCTCAGCTTTCTTTTATTTCCATTTGCATGGGATACCTTTCTTCATCCCCTCACTTTCAGTCTGTGTGTCTTTAGATCTGAAGTGAGTCTCTTGTTGGCAGTTTACATATGACTCTTATTTTTATATCCATTCAGCCACTGTGTCTTTTGATCAGAGCTCTTACATTTAAATTATTAATAATAATGTACTTATTGCCATTTTGTTCATTGTTTTTGTGCTCTTTTGTAGTTGCTTTTTGTTCTTTTCTTCTTTTTATCCTCTCTTCCCTTTTGATTTGGTGACTATATTTTCATGCTTGGATTCCTTTCTCTTTTGTTTGTGTGTATCTGTTATAGATTTTTGGTTGTTGGTTACCCTGACGTTCATATATAATAACTTATGTAAATGTGATTATTTTATGTTGATGATCTCTAAAGTTTGAAAGCATTCTAACAACCTTGAATTTTTTACTCTCTTCTCCACATTTAATGTGTTTGATATCATAATTTACATCTTTTTGTTTTGTTTATCTCTTAACAATTTATTGTGGATATAGATTATTTTACTACTCTTGTACTTTAACCTTCCTTCTGGCTTTATAACTGGTTTATCTACTACATTTACCATATGTTTGCTTTTACCAGTGAGATTTTTTTCTGTTGTAATTTTTATATTTCTTGTTGTGGCCTTTCTTTTCCTCTTAGGGAAGTCCTATTAACATTTCTTGTAAAGCTGATTTAATGGTGCTGAACTCAGCTTTTGATTGTCTTTAAAGCTCTTTGTCTCTCTTTCAACTCTGAATGATAATCATACCAGGCAGAGTATTCTTAGTTGTAGGTTTTTTCATCACTTTGATATATCATGCCACTCCCTTCTGTGCTGTGAAATCTCTGCCTAACAGTAAGTTGATTGTCTTATGAGAGTTTCCTAAGATGTAACTATGTGCTTTTCTCTTGCTGTTTTTAAGATTCTCTCTTTTTTTTTTTTTTTTTTTTTTTTTCATTTTAAGTATAATGTGTCTTGGTGTGGACCTCTGGGTTCATCCTGTTTGGGACTCTTTGTGCTTTCTGGACCTGAATGTCTGTTTCCTTTTTCTGGTTAGAGAAATTTTCAGCTATTTTTTCTTCAGATAAGTTCCCTGCCCCTTTTTCTCTCACGCCTCCTTCTGGAACCCCTGTAATGTGAATGTAAAGAGCTTAATGCCCCAGAGGCTTTTGAAACTACCCTCATTTTTAAAAATCTGTTTTCTCTTTTTTTGTTCAGCTTGGGTAATTTCCACTATTCTGTTTTCCAGTTTGCTGGCCCATTCCTCTGTAATATCTTATCTATTGTTGATTCCTTCTAGTGTGTTTTATTTTTCTTATGTATTTTTTTAACATCTTTATCGGAGTACTAGTGTGTTTTTAATTTTAGTTATTGTGTTCTTCAGCTCTGTTTGGATCTTCTTTATATTTTCTAATTCTTTGTTGAAATTCTCACTGTTTTTATCATTTTTATCCTGAATGTGTTGATTATCTTTATGATCATTACCAAACTCTTTATCAGGTATATTGCTTATCTTCATTTCACTTATTTCTTCTTCTGGGGTTTTGTATTGTTCCCTCATTTGGAACACATTCCTTTGTCTCCTCATTTTGCCTAATGCCCTGCATTTATTTCTATGTATTATGTAGGTTGTTTATGTTTCCCAATCTTGGAGAAGTGGCCTCATGTAGGAGATTACCTATGGGGTTCAGCTGCAGTCATCTGCTCTGGGGTATTCCTTTTGTGGGATGTATGAGCCCTTCTGTTGTGGCAGGCTAACTACTTTGAGTGAGTTTGTATGTGGAGCTGGCCCCTGCACTGGTTAGCTGCTAGGACCTGCCTCATGTGGTGACTTCCATCATGCTGGTGTGCAGGGCTGGATCCCAGCTTGGCTGGCTGTGAGGATGGGGAGGGAGGGTGGGGCTGATGCCACCCACAAGCCTGGGTGTGTGTCCTGGGGGTCTTGGAGCAGTCTGTAGTTTGAAAAGCCTTTTTCTCTCATATTTTCTTCAACCTTCTGGGGTGTTTACACTTCAAAGACATGATAAGATTTACATCTTCAAGGAACAGAGAAAGATTTCAATTTTTTTTTTTTCATGTAGGAGTTTCAGGTATAGTTCTCTATTACTCAAAGTCTAAGCTAACTACTATTTAAAATTTACTTTTGTATTAGGTGTAAGATGACATGGGGTACTTTTTCTGTTTCATTGTCAATTACCATAAACTCCTCCCCTCAGCTCTCCTCATTTTCCATTGATACCTCCTCCTAATGTCTCCATCAGGCCTTGTCACCAGGGCTTGGAGCTTAATCCTTCACAGTGTGTGCCCTCCTAGCTTTGCAAAATGACATATTAAGGTCTTCAATTTATTATTCTGCTCTGCCACCTTTTCTATTAGCCCCAACTGTAGTAGAGTAGTGAATAACTTCATGTCTTTCTCTAACCTTAGTTCTTCTTTCAACTTTCCAACCTGAGTTTTCAACTCTAGTAGGGCATCAGTGGACAGCTGAACTGCTCAAAGTAGAGGCTAACCCACCGTGGATGCCATTATTTTTTCTCTTTATTGATGCTGTGTTCTCTATGCAGTTTCTTAAGCAAGTGCATTAGACAAGCTAGCAATTTTATGGTGTTGCCATACTCACATGATGGTCCATAAGTATCCAACATATGGGCTAACCCTCCTCACATAGGTATTGTTGGCCAGCTTGGAATTTCCCTCATTGGTGCTTCATTCCCAGGACTCATTTCATTGGTTTCCTGGTTAGCTCACCAATTCTTGGTTTGCAAACTGGTCCCTGTACATGGAAGGTAAGAAGAGACCAAAGAAAGAAGCAGACCACTCCAGATTGGTGGTGGTGGTTTTAATAAGCAAAATAACTTATATATGAGGCTTTTCTTGGACATCTCCAGTAGAAGTAGATCTCTACACCCACCTGCTAGTATTTTATAAGTTTATATAAAGGTTCTTATCTGGGTTCAGTAACATATATCATCCATATGGTCTCAACAATACACTGCTCTCTCAAGTTTGTGTCCTTGAAATAACTCCAGTTGTGAGAACAGTGAGTGGAACATACATTTAAAAAACAGGGGAGAGGGCAAGGAGCCTCTGACTGCCTTAGTCCAGCTCATGGGCCAACCAACAGTCATTTTGATGACCTCCTCCAATGGTAATACTTAGTACTAAGATTTATTTAAGTACTAACAGCACTTAGATTTAAGGGACGTTTACAGTATGCTAGGTTCTATGCCAACACTTCACATCTGTTATCTCCACTAATCCTTATAGCAGCCTTATGTGGTAGGAACAACAATTATTTCAATTTTTCAAGTGAAGAAATTGAGTTCAATAATTCGGATGTAGGAATGTAAGCAGATTCCCTGGGTCACACAGCTGGAAATCACATGGTATTTAAAACCAGATTCATTAGAGTTCCACCTGTGAGGCAGGAAGACTGGCCTTTAGTTGTATAAATAATAAATCAATAATAATGAATCAATAATAATATTAATTTGGATCAATAATAATATTAATGAATCAATGAATCAATAATAATATTAATTTGGATGACTATAGGAAGACAATTCTCTTTGCAACCTTATACACACACACACTGCAAGGCTAAAACAGACAGTATACTCCAGAACTGCTGTGCTACTATGTTGATACTGATGTAAACTTTCTTCCTTTTTTTTTAATCTCTTGAAAGTTTTATACGAAGTTTCCCAAACAAAATAAATATAAGATCAAATAGTTCTGTAAAAGTTTTCAAAGTAACCTATCTTTGTTCGGACTACTGTCTCCTTTCACTTTGACTTCATTTCCCTCACATTGTCCTTAACATCAGGAGTGACTTGGAAAGAGGCAGAGGGTACCTCAGAGGACAGTAGACTGTGACATTAATGAAGCTGAAGCTTCAGGGCTGTTCAGTTGCAGTGGTTCCTTCCATTTTGTATTCAAAATTTTTCCTAATTTTGTATTCAAAACTTTATCTTTTTTTTTTTTTTCTCAAAGAAGTAGCAGTATCTCTGGAAGCCATATCAAATGAACTAGCAAGAACCTGACTATACATAGAAGTGATTGCAAGTCAAGTAAATATATTTGATTACATACAAATATAATGTGTCCTCAAATAAACCTCCTGACATTATTACATATTTATTGGTACGTTTGCATTGTCTCTCTACTCCAATGAAATGTAATCTCCATGAATGCAGAGTCTTTGTTTTGTTCACAGCTGAGTTACAGCTTTAAGAACAGTACCCAGCACAGATTTGGTGATTATTAATTATTTATTAAAGAATGAATGGACATGAGCCAGAATACTGGTAGTCAAAGCAACCTGAAAAAGTCGGAGTTACCCTGAACCCACAGAACTCAGCAGAAATAAGATTATATTAGCATATATAAACAATGAATATCTCATTCAGGAAGAGATTGGCTTACCAAAAATGCTGAGAAAACAGCAAGTGTTATTTCAATTATTTCCAGGAATGATCTAATTCATAGTCTATTTTGGAGCTAAAAACTAGGTAGTGTAGAATTTAGTGCAAGACAGTGCAGTCCTGATGGATGTGGCCCACGTTCTTAGCTTAATATCATTAAACTTTCAGTTCTATTAACTCCCTTTGGGCTAATTTGATATCTCAAAAGCAAGACAGCCATTATGGAGATGATGTGTTGCTCATATCCAGTTTTTTTGTTAGAGACTTCACATGGTAAATTGAATCAGGAATTTGTAATTATGATTTTTTTCTCCTTTATGTTGTTTAGCGACAGGGAAAAAAATGATCATAATCGTAAGTGCTTTGAGTAATTCCAGTTACAGGAACACTAACATCATTGTAAGTTAATAAATTGTCATTCTGGTAATTTTGACATCTTTTCTGGATGGATTACCTGGGCCTTAAAAAAAGAGGACAAAATCTTTGTGGTCTTTTCTGAGAGTTTTCCTTGTTACCAATTTTATCTTTCAGTTCAACTGACTTCTACTAATGAAATCATAATATTCATTTTGTCTTGAGCAGAGTGTGAATCAGTTATATCTACATTAGTTCACAGAACAATTATGAGAAATAGTGCTATCACCTCATCTTTATAGATGAGAAAAGGTGAGCATTTTATGCTAATTTATTCATTTGAAGGACCAGTAAGTGCTTTAGACATTCACTTTTTCAATTTATTGATCATCTGCTATGGACCAGGCACTAATCTAGATTCTTGGGAAACTTCAGTGACCAAAACACTGTCTATGTTCTAGCTAAAGGAGACAGATGTAACTGTATAATAAATAAGAAGGTAACATATGCTATGAGAAAAATAGATAGAAGAGAGTGAATGTAATCAGGATTTCTGGTTGTGCTCAGAATAAGCCTGATTGAGAAGGGGCATCTGAACCTGAAGGAAAGACTTGAAGAAGGTAATGAGGTTATCCCTCTGAGTACCCAAGTGCTCAAGTGCAAAATCAAGTGCAAACAAGCCAAGATGAGAAACCATCTTGCATGTTTCAGAAACAGCAAGGAGCTTAGTATGGTTGAAATCAAAAGGATGAAGGAGTACGGTAAGAAATGGAAAGAAATAAAGTCAGAGGGGCAAGAGGTGATATTCCTAAGTACATTATAAGCCTTTGTCAGTATCTTAGCTTTTACTTTGAGTAAAATAGGGAACTACTGGAGGGTTTTGAACAAAGTGACATAATCTAGATTTTTTTTTTTAAAGATCACTCTGTCTGCTGTGCTGAAAATAGACTGGAGGGTGGGGTAAGAGTAGAAGCAGGGACACCTCTAAGTAGCCAGAGTAGTAATCCAGCTTGGAGATTCTGACGGCTCACGTCAAGATAGTAGCAGTAGAAGTAGTGAGAAATAAGTGTATTTTGGATATACTTAGTGAATAAAGCCAACAGGATTTCCAGAGGGCATGTTGTGTGTTAAGAGAGAGGAATCAGGAAAGATTCAAAAGTTTTAGGCGCAAGCTCTTGAAAGAATGGGATTGTCATAGAGATGAGAAAGGCGATAGAAGGAAAGATTTTGTGGAAAGAACCAGATATCAGTTTGGACAGGATAATTTAGGTTGTCTTTTAGACATCAAAATGGAAAAGTTGAGTAGAAAGTTAGATACACAATTCTGGAATTCAGGAGCTGTAACATATAAATGACACTCAAGACCATGACTCTGAAGGGAATCACCAATGAAGAGAATGTGGACAGAGACAATAAGAGGACTAAGCACTGAGTCTTAGTGGCACAATAATACCCAGGAGAAGAGGAAGAGCCAGACCAAGACTCAGAGAAGCTGTTATAGAGACTAGAAGAAAACCATGAGACTGTGGTATACTGAGTGCTAAGTGAAAATCTGAGAGTGGTAGAAAATATAAAATGCTGCTGATACATCAAAATTGATAGAATGAAAATTGACCATTGGATTAGGCACTATAGAGTCAAGATAACTTTGATAAAAGCAATTTCAGTGGAGCAATTTAATGGAATTAAAAACCTGGTTAGAGTTGATTGAAGAAAGTAGGAGAAGGGGAAGTAGAAGTGGTGGCACAAGCAACTTTTTGGGTAGTTTTACAGCAGAGACAGTGAGAAAATGAGGCAGGGACTGGTGGAAGAAGTAGGATCAAAAATGATTTTATTTGTTTTAATATTTAGGATGCAAGAAATAACAGCATGCTTTTTATGATGATAGGAAATGCTCTTTAAAAGAGAAAATATGTTTGAGTAAGATTCTTGAGCAAGAGAGGGAGATGTAATCTACTGAATAGAAAGTACAGTACTGGCTTATATAGGAGCATGAAAAGTTCACATAAGTAATAACATTAGTAGGAAGACCAAATATGTGTGCAGAGTTGTGGGTAGCTTTGGAAGTATCTTCTGTATGGAAGTCTTTGTAAATTTAACTCCTGATTGCTTCAGTTTTTCTCAGTAAGGTAGCAAGCAAGGTCTTCAGGGAGAGTGTGAAGATGGGAGAAGTTGGTGGTTTTAGAGGAGTGAATGAGTAATCTATGTCCTAAATGTGTTTGCCAGGAATCATTCAAAGCCCATTTGAGATCCATGGTAATACACTTAAAGTGAGATCAGGCTGCATGGTTGTGTTCAGCTGCTCCAAAGCAGTTTCAGAACATGCAAAATTTTGGATTTAACTTGGGTGATGCTTGCTTACTACCTCAAACAAGAGAGGGCTAAGGGATCTGAAATTATGTGATCATGGAATATAATTTAAATAGAGCAAAGAAGAGGACGCCAAAGTCATTCATACATTCTTTTAATAAACAAGTATTTTGAACATTTGTTGTTAACCATGCATTATGCTAGGTTCTGTGTGAAATACAGTGAATAAGACAGACATGGTTTCTACCATCATGGAGCCTTTATCCCACATGGGGAGATAGACAAAAATAAAACAATTTTTAATGCAGAATTTGATAAATATTATTAAGAGAACAAACCACGTGTTGAAGTTGACAATATATCTGTATACTACACATACACAAGCTTGTGTTTGCATTTATGTTTTGGGCAATTAATTTAAGTAAGGTGGTAAAAGAAGACTTCTCTGAGAAGGTGATGTGCAAACAAGCTGAGACCTAAATGATGAAAAGGAATTTATTATGTAAAGAGTAGAGGAAAATACCCAAAGTAGACAATAGCACATTGGCAAAAACTGAAAGCCAGATAGGAGCTTTCTTGTCATATTTAAGGAAGACTAGTGTGGCTGGAGCACAGCAAACAAGAGAGTGATATGGCATGAGCCGGGAAAGAAAACACGGTGCCAGCATGAAAGCAGAATTCAATTTCTGATCTGATTTTATATGAATTTCCTTTCTATTCTACCATGTTTGTTATTCCAGAGTCACTAAGAAATATAACTCTTCAATTTCAGTATATAACGCCTGGCTTTTCTTCAAGAATTATGCTGTAGCACTTATTCTACCTTGTAGTAATACTTTCCCTTCTCCAAATCTCATGCTACCTCTTCATAGTTTCTCTGTAGACCATAGCTTTGTGGTTTGCTCACTAGAATAATTGAATACGTTAATCTATGCTAATGTATGAATGACTCCTAATGGTTCTGGGCATTACCTTTCCCCTGAACATTCACATTTTAACATGGATTTTCTTTTTGTCTTTTTCTTTTTTTCTTTTTTGGCTGCGTTGGGTCTTCATTGCTGGGCGTGGGCTTTCTCTAGTTGCACCCAGTGGGGGTTACTCTTTGTTGCGGTGTGCGGGCTTCTCATTTGCAGTGGCTTCTCTTATTGAGGTGGCTTCTCTTGTTGCAGAGCATGGGCTCTAGGCATGCAGGCTTCAGTAGTTGCAGCACGTGTGTTCAGTAGTTGCATGAGGGCTCTAGGGCGCAAGGGCTTCAGTAGTTGTGGCATGCAGGCTCACTAGTTGTGGCTCATGGGCTCTAGAGTGCAGACTCAGTAGTTGTTGTGCACAGGCTTAGTTGTTCCACAGCATGTGAGATCTTCCTGGACCAGGGATCAAACCCATGTCCCCTGCATTGGCAGGCAGATTCTTAACCACTGCACCACCAGGGAAGTCCTAACGGGGATTTTCTAGTGGCACAAAGGAGTGACTCTGTTAGCGCATATTTTAGACACTGAACAGGCCATTTCAGTGTAGTTCAAACCCACTATTTCTCTAAAATCCTTAGCTTAGGAACATTGTATTCTACCAGAGATGCTGAGAAACGTATACTTAATATGGTACATTTGTCCTTTGGTGGTCTAATCACATTGATATTTTTTCATGCTTATGCACTGTGGTACAATAACAGTTACTGGGCATGGTGCTATCCATACACAACCTGCCTACATTGTTAATGTACTTTGCCACTTAAATGAGGTCTTTGTTTTTTCAAGCTTCGCAAACTATTCAGGAAGACTTAACTCTATATATAACTCTATACATACCATTTCATTCTTTTCTTTTAGAGCTTGTTACAGCCCTAACCAATTGCTCAGGTAGAATATAAATCTTTCAGGGGAGTGTATTATGCAGTATTCATGGCTTGTAAGTGAAATTAAAGGTCTGAACACTAAAAGAGGAAAATCATTCACAGAAAGTATGTGTTCCTTGAAAATGGGACAGTTGGAAAGTAAGCACAGCTGGAAACTTGTTGGTCATATGAATTTGGGAGCACTGTGAGTATTGTATAAATGTACTAAATAATGTGCTAAATAAATTTATGAGTTTTTAAAGGTAAAGCAACCCAAACAGTTGAATAGGTCCATAAGGCCAGTTTAATCAAATTGTGTTCTGTATTTACATAATGAGCTCGTCAACCTAATGCAATGAAAAAAAAAGGGGGGGGGGGAATTGGATCTAAAAAAAATCATACCTTTATAAAGATATGATCAGCTCTTAGAGATGATGAAATAGAATTAGGCAGGAAAGCTCAAATCAGAACAGATTCCTGCTTAATTTTGTGCATCATTGATTCCTGTGCCTTGTACAATGCCTGAAACATCATAGCTGCCTAACAAATATTTGCTAATTAATTAATACTGTTACCAACTCAGGATCAGCTGTTTACAATATTGAAAAGAGTGGAAGAAGCAGAAGAGGAGAAAGAGTATGAACAGAAAGCAGAAGAAACAATAATACGCATCAGCATAGTGCTTTTATTTTTCAAAGAAATTTTCCTCTGATAACCATTTCTGGTTAAGAAATAGCCATTAACGTATATAAGGAATTTCTACTAAAGACCACTAGCACACATTTGATTAATTATTGCTCCCTATGACACTAAAGTTAACTGTAGCAGCATCTAAAAATTAATACTGCCTTTCTAGAAATGTATTTGTTCATCCATTTTTTATTCAACAAATATTTACTAAGCATCTACTATATACCTGGCATTCTGCTAAGGTCTGGGGAAGTACTACTGAATCATATGTTTGGGATTCCTACCATCATGACACTGTAAATAAAAAGATAGTTAACTACACAATTATTTAATTGCATAGAAATAAATGATATTAAGAAAATATTCAAGGTCCTGAAAGAACACATGAAAGAAGGTCTTACTTTATTTTGGGCAGGCAAAGAGGACTCTCTTGAGGAAGCAATGTTTAGGCTGAAATTTGATCATAATATGAGTTAACGAAGCAAACGTGGAGGGTGGAGAAGTAAAGAGCATTCAGAGTTAAAAGATGTGTATAAATATCCTAAGGCAGAAAGTAGCTTGGCTAGTTTGTGAATTTGAAAGAAGATGGATGTGGTTGAAGCCCAGAAAGGAGTGGAGGGTGGCAAGTGTGTAAACAATAGTAACAAGACCATGAGTGTTCACTGAATGCTTAGAATTTATTCTCCATCCTAAACATAACGGACAACATTGGGAACTGTTACACAATCCTAATTTGAGTTTTTAAAGATATTTCTGGATTCTGTGTATAAACCAATTGGAAGAGCTAGTCCAAATTGGAAATGAGAGTGGCTTAGAATAAGAAGACAGGAAGAAGGTCTACTAGGGATAATCAGTAATTAGTTGAAGTTGGAGCATGCTTACTTTTGTCTGCCTTGGTGCTATCTAAATGTAAATGTTAAGCAGGCTGTCAGTAATATTCATTTTTACCTCAGAAAAGAGTACATGACCGTAGATATCTAAACCCTTGGCCAGTCTTACAAGATATTTAAAGATCTCGTCCCTGACAAATTTTTGCTTCCTTTTGCCACTCTGCACACTGTGTCATTTATTTCATCCTTAGGACTTTTGGTTCCCCAAATATCCCATCTCAGTCACATGTTGTGTTGTCTTTCTTCGTGCCTGTATTTTTTGTTCTTATGGGAATATCTATTCGTCTCTCCTCTTCACTTGCCTAACTCTTATGCATCCTTCAAAACTCAGTGCAGAGAGCATCTGCTCTACACATATTCCCTGCCCCTTCAGATCAAGTGAGATGTACACCTACCTTGTCCTTCCTCAGCACCTTGTGCTATTTGTATTTCATAAACTCATTGTATGATCATGGTCTTGTTTGCTCATTTATCTTCCCCACCCAACTGGGAATGCTTTGAAGGCACAAATTCTGTGTTTATCTCTATACATCCTGTGTTTAGCGTGGTATCTGACATCACATTACATGCATTTTTTATTAGTTTTTATTGGAATATGGTTGATTTACAATGTTGTGTTAATTTCTGCCAAACAGTAAAGTGAATAAGTTATACATATATACACTCTTTTTTAGATTCTATTCCCATATTGGTCATTACAGAGTATTGACTAGATTTACCTGTGTTATACAGTAGGTTCTTATTAGTTATGTATATTATATATAGTAGTGTGTATATGCCAATCCCAATCTCCCAATTTATCCCTTCCCCCCTTTCCTCTTTGGTAACCATAAGTTTGTTTTCTACATCTGTGACTCTATTTCTGTTTTGTAAATAGGTTCATTTGTACCTTTTTTTTTAGATTCCATATATAAGCCATAACCCATGATATTTGTCTTTCTCTGCCATTTACCATCACATCAAAAAGAATAAACTACCTAGGAATAAACCTACTTAGGAATCAACCTACCTAAGGAGGCAAATGGGTTGTATTCAGAAAATTATAAGATACTGATGAAAGAAATCAAAGATGACACAAACAGATGGAGAGATATACCATGTTCTTGGATTGGAAGAATCAACATTGTCAAAATGACTAGGCTACCAAAGTAATCTACAGATTCAATGCAATCCCTATCAAATTACCAATAACATTTTTCAAAGAATTGAACAATATATTTTACAATTTGCATGGAAACACAAAAGACGCTGAATAGCAAAAGCAATCTTGAGATTGCTCCCTGACTTCAGAGTATACTACAAAGCTACATTCAACAAAATGTTATGGTACTGGCACAAAAATAGAAATATAGATCAATGGAACAGGATAGAAAGCCCAGAGATAAACCCACTCACCTATGGTCACCTAATCTATGACAAAGGAGACAAGAATATGCAATGGAGAAAAGACAGTCTCTTCAATAAGTGGTGCTGGGAAAACTGGACAGCTACATGTAAAATAATGAAATTAGAATGTTCTCTAACATGATACACAAAAATAAAGTAAAAATGGATTAAAGACCTAAATGTAAGGTTGGTTACTATAAAACTCTTAGAGGAAAACTTAGGACAACACTCTCTGACATAAATCACAGAAAGATCTTTTTAAATCCACCTCCTAGAGTGATACAAATACAAACATATACACATATAATATTATATAATTGATAAATTTTAATATGATATATATATGATAAAGTTCTATAAGCATGAAGAGAAAGGAGGCAATAACAACAGTCTTTGAGGACAGTGAGAGATAATCATCAAGTACATATAGAACTTAATTAAAATGATGATGCTTTTGTTGCAGGAAAGAAAGTGAAGTGTGAGAGGATGATCACATTCCAGGTCTCAGACGAGTCCCTGGGACAGCTGCCAAGTGTGGGTTCTTGGCTTCGTGCAGGAAAGAATTCAAGAGTGAGCCATGGTAAAGTGAAAGAAGGTTCATTCAAGGATACACACACACCATAGACAGAGTATGGGTCATCTCAGAAGGAGAGAGACCCTGAAATATGAGGTGATCAGTTTTTATAGGTTGCCTAGTTTCATAGGCTAATTATTGGGAGGATTATTCCACTATTTTGGGGAAGGGGCACAGATTTCCAGGAACTGTGTCACTGCCCACTTTTTTGACCTTTTATGTTCAGCCTTGGAACAGTCATCACACCTGTGGGTGTGTCATTTAGTGTGCTGATGTATTACAGTGAACATATAATGAGGCTAAGGTCTACTGGAATTCAATCATCTGCCATCTTGAACCTAGTTGGTTGTAACCAGTGAATGTCATGTCCTCAACTGCTATGTCATTCTTTTAAAGGTTGTGCCCTGCCCCCTTCCTGTCTCATTCCCCACTGAGATTTTACTCCCATAGTCTTATGGGAAGCAGAGGGTGATGGTCTGTTTTCTGTAGCTGCTTCAAAGCTGAGTAAAGGCATCAGCCCTCTCTGTCAGAGAGTAAAAATCTCTGGATTCTTGATCTAGGGGCCCCAGGGGCAAGATGGCTACTGGTTTTAAGTTGGTATGGGCTGGAATCCTCACATAACCATCATCTCTATGGGGAAATGTTGTAACTGCTTCTGTAGTCTTCTTATGATTCTTCTTGAAAATGAAGTACTTTTGTAACAGCATCAGTACAAAAATAACTGTCTATAAATGACAAAAGACTTAAAAGTCACAGTTAAATATCTGATTATAGTGTTATTGATAAAGAAGCTTGGTTACTGCTGTGACATACAACATTTTAAGATAACAAGACTTTAGGACTTTAGCATTATACCAGGACACATCCAAATTCCAGAAACTTTATATAATTTTTAGAATGTCTATATTAGTAACATTCATCTACATGGTATATCTTAAGTAAGTTTATCGCTCATGTGATAGTGCTCTCCATGTAATTTAACATACCAAATAATACTAGTTAAACATCTCTCTGAGATGCCTCAGGAGCCCTCTACAGCATCCCAAAGTTAGTTGGAAGTCAAAAGAACTTTAATTAAAATTTGATATTTGGGAATTTTGTCATAAACTTTAAAACATTTGGTAAATAAGATCATAGGTCACTGTGAGACAATACTCATTTCTTAACCAAAGTTACAAGAGATCCCAAAAGGAAATACAGATCACTTAAAGGCAAAGAAACACACACAATCTTTTATCAAATGCAGCATTCCAAGAAAATTTTGTTTTCTTCACAGAGACTGAATCCAAGTTTTGCCTCAGCCCACTCCCAACAAAATCAATTTACCCAACTAAATTTCCTTTTCATTTTCCACAAAGCTTTTACAACTTTTTGTATCTATATTACTGTGCCCGATTTTTTCCATTTAGAAGCAACCAGCTGTAGGACAAAAATCTTTTCCCTTAAGAGAATGTAATGCCCTTCCTCATACCTTCTTTTGTTCAAAACACACATCTTACTTTTCTTAAGTGATCATAAACTGTCTTCTACACCAGTACTCTGTAGATTGGTAAACATAAATACCAATGATTTCTAAAAACCATGTGCTTTGTTATAGAGACTATCTCAGGGTGGTAACAAACATATTTATCAATAGTCCTAAATACCTTTAGCTTCTCTGTTTAGTAATTGATGCCTCATTGTCTTACTTTATTTGGGAATGACCTAGCCATTTAATAAACATCCATCACTTAGTTTAGAACAACTCTAAATTTCAAGTAAATTTCCAAATATCTGGAGAGATTATTCTTAAGTAGACATTTATTAAATATAATTATTCCTAAAAATTTCATCCAAAAGCTCTTATCTCACTTGCATTTAATTCACTTATAAAAATTTCATCATACCAATTTATTTTTCTTGCTGACAAATTTCAACAGATATATAATAAAAAGGTCTTATTTGACCTCTAGTAATCCTAGGTACAACAGAAGTATTATACTTAACGTTGATGCCTCTAAAGATGTCTATATTAATCAAACCAACACACTTAAGCTAATACCAGATATTAATTTAATACTGAATATTTTCTAGATCACATGAACCTGAAATTCACTCTGGCTGGTTTCCTTCATATTTATAAGTATTTATATAAAAGTCACGGTCACCTGTCTAGACAGCTAAATATATTTTTTACTAATATTTATGGGGAAGACTCTTAAGGTTCTTATTTGTCCTTGACAAGTTCCAAATTGCTTACCCCCAGTTTCAAAATTTGTATTTATTATTATTATTATTATTATTATTTTAATTTGTATTTTTTAAAGATTGAAGAGATAAGGGTTCCTGGAGAAAAGGAGGTAAACATTTGCATTTCAAAGGCATGGGAGGAGAAAGGCAAGTTCTTCTTAGGAAGACTTTGTTCCCTCTTTGTTTAATACTTACAGGCCTCTTAAGATAAATAGGGAAGGTTTTGGGAGTGGTAACAGGATTGGTGGGCTTTGAATTACTTTTAGAGCCACACCTCTGGTCCTGTAAAAACTAGATTTGTAAAACAAGGACAGTTTTATTTATTTATTTATTTTTGAAGAATTTGGTGGCTACCTCAATGATGTTGAAGGACTGACATAACCATTTACCTATGTTGGAATGTTTTATTTTCCCTCATTTAGCTTAGAGGAGAAGGCCTCCCCTAAAATTGTTATCAAGTATGGTTAGTTTAGTCAGACCAGTGGCCTCCCATTTTGGTAATCTATTTACAAACTCTTTTGGGGGTCCTCCCTCGGTTTAAGAAAATTTTAAATTATTTCCCTCAGTCTAGCCTTTGATCTGAGGAGGCTTGCATACAGTCTCATGTGATCTCCATTTCTAAAGGTAGCTGGACAATTTTTAGACAATTTTTTCCATTCCTTTCCTATACTGTAGGCACTCTCAGCTTGAATTTTATAAGCACACAGAGTGGAGGCGTTCATGCCATTACAGTGTCTGGATTTGTCCACTCAAAGAAAAAGAGATATTGGGAGTCTGGGTGCAGGGGAATGCAGAAGAAAGTGACCTTTAGTTCTGGCACTGTGAACCTGTTTAACAGCCTATAAACAGGTAGACTCCTCTAGCAAAGAGCAATTATTTTTCTTGGTGTGTGTCTTCTCCATGAAGGTTTCCAGCTTGGACTATTGTCTGTAATTTAGTGAGTAAGTCTCTTCCTAACAAGGGGACGGGACACTCAGGCATGAGCAGAAACTGATGTGGAAAGGTAAAATTTCCTAGCAAGCAGTTGAGGGGAGGGGTGAATAGCTTGGTTTTGGGCTTTCCATCAATCCGATTATTATACAGCATGGGGAGGACAGGGGTCCAGGGAAATCAGTCAGCACAGAGTAGGCAATCCCCATATCTAATAAGAAAATAACTTTCCTACTTGCCACATCAAGGGTTATCCAAGGTTTGTCCACAGAAAGGACCAGGTGTCCTTTGGAAGCCAGGGAGGATCCCAGGCCCCATCAATATCCAGTCCTCTCAGCCATCACTGGTTTGGGAGGCCTGAGTTCCCTTTGGGACGGGGGGCAGTCCCACTTCCAATGGCCCTCTCGTTTGTATATTGTGCGGGTCCCCGTGGACTTTTCCCATACAGGGAGCATTTGACCTTCCAGTGGCCCTCTTGGTCACACTTAAAACAGATGCTTTCTTGGCAAGACAGTGGTTCTGATTCAGGCTTCCTGGATCCTGTCCTCACCATGGATCTTCACAAAGGAATGTAACCCTGAGGTGGTGCAAGGTTTAGGGATGCCACCAGTAATTGTGCTTTTTGCTGTTGTCCTTGAATTATTTTTGCCTCTTCAACCTTATCTCTATTGTTAAATACTCCAAAGGCCAAATCCATGTGTTGATTTATGGGGGTCTGTGGTCTCCAGCTCCCCAGATGGGGTGTCAAGGGTAAATGGTCCAGAAGGCTATCCCCTCCTCAGAACTGGGAGAAGTAACAGTTCCCAGTTGTGGGCCTTGGGGAGGTGGACTCATAAGGGGATCATCTAACACATCAGGCTCCTGTTGGGGAAGAAGGCACTTTGAAGGGATGTGAGCCAGGCACACCTGGCAGGAATTCTTTAGACCTGGATTTTGGAATAAGGTTATGAACATTTGGATGTATAGGACTTCCCCTCATTTATGTTTCTTTTTACAAAATAAGCCCAGCTGCAAGATGGTATTGTAATTCAATGACCCATTTTCTGGCCAGACCTCTTGGTCCCCTAGTTTATATTGGGGTCATGCAGTATTGAAAAAGAAAATTAATTTCTTTTTTTCTTAAACCATCCCATCTAAATTTTCCCCTTTTAGCTAATATGCGTCCAAGGGGGGAGTTCTTCACGACGCTTGTAGTTGCCCCCATTTTTTAAAAAAATTCGTGTATCTTGATAAAATGGGGGTCTGATGGATCCTGGTCAAATGGTAGTTATTTGTCCTGGCATTCATTTTCCCAGTGTCAACAGTGAGCCCCCGAAATCTGCCTGGTCATTGAGCCTGAGGAGGCCTCTTGGATTAATCAAGAAAGGAACAAGAGCCAGTGGGAGAAAAAGCAACCAGAGTCCCAGGGCCTAAATCCTTCAGAGAGGGAGGAAGGAGACCCAGGCCCTGAGCAAACTAAATGGATTAACTTTATCACTGAAACAAAAGAAAGAGAAACAAATAGACCTGAAGGGTAGGGCTGGAGCACCACAAAGCAGTGATAACAATACAAGGCAAAAGCTCTCAGGATATGGTCCTTGTGATATTTAGGAGGGTTACCTCTCCACAGAAGTAAAAGAGGCAACACCCAACATGCTGGCAAAGCTGGCGAGGAGGTTCAAGGATCAATAGACAGTCCAAGAAGTAAGGAGAGATGGAGGATATAAGAGAAATCCAGGGCAGGAGGGAAGGTGTACAGCCATGACACTTGTTAGAATAGAGAGGAGTTGGCAAGAAGGTGCACAGCCACGATGCTTCCTAGGCCAGGGATTCATAAACCTACTGAGAAAGGTGCTCGACTACTACCTCCATTCAGGGGTTGATAAAGTCCACTTGTGACCCCTACGAGGGAAGTGCTCACTCACAACTTCTGCTCAGGGGTGTCTGGTCTCCCCATGAGATGTGACCCTTAACAGGGAGCACGACCTGGCTTGGTATCAAAGTTGAAACGGGAGTTGAAATAAGGAGGATGACTGAGTGGGACTAGGAAGTTGTGATCTTGGAAAGGCAGCAGTGAGTGGTGGTGTGAAGCGAGATCTTAATTCCCTGCCCAGGAATTGAACCTGGGTAGCCTGGATGAAAACAAGGAATCCTAGCCACCACACGCCCTGGCTCTTGCCCCCAGTGAAAAATGCATTTCTCACAGAGGCAAAATGGTAAAGGCAGGTACAAAGTTTATTATTAGAGACATAGCACAACGGCAAGTTGGAGAGCACACAGAGAAACAGTTTGTTTAGTTAAGATAGAAGCAAGGCAGAGATACACATCTGGAGAGAAAGGGTGTGGGCATCCTCCCTAATGAGGAGGAGCTCAGTAAAGAGGCGGTTAAGTCATTTATATAGGGCAATTCTTCCAGGTCTTTGTTTACCTTTGGCCAATTATCTGGTCTTTTTCCACACCTGACCTGTCTTAGGACCCTCCCCAACATGCCTGCCCAACTTTTTTTCAAGATGGATTACATCCCAGAGGCCTATGGGATGGCCTTAGCATCACATATTATGGGGTGGTGCCCCCTCCTTTTTGACCCCCAAGGAGACTTTCTGTGCATGTGGCAATGTTTCCTTTGCCCCAAGGATGGGAAACAAAAGACCTCTTGAACTTCTAACAGGGTTTAATCCCACTCTGTCCATGCCATAAAAATGTGCAATGTCCAGTTATTTACCCTATTTCTGTTGCTGGTTTTTATATCGAGGTACAGATCTCAAAATATAGACAGGAGTTCGGTCATAAATATGTAGACCTGGAGCACGTTTGTCTCTTGCTTCAGGAAATGTAAACAGGGGAATGGTAATGAATAACTGGCCTGGAACCCATTTCTTCTCACCCCAGGAAGTGTGAACAGGAGGCCAGTTGTAAATATCTAGCCTGAAGCCCATCTATCTCCTGCCTTCTGCCTCAAGTTTACAGCCACAACAATTCCTGGGGAGGGGACAAGGGACCGTGATCCTCTTGAGGGAAGTGCTCACCTACAACATCTACTCAGGGGTGCAATGAGGCCATAAGCCCCAAGAGCACTTGCGGAGGGCCAGGCTGAAAATTTAGAGGATGACTCACGGAGTCCCCCAATTTGGACACCCAACACAGTTCCAGCATCCCCAAACCAGACTGGGATTAAGAAAGAGTAGAGAGGGGGAATTGGCCTCAAGGAGCCACAGAGGGGAAACTCACCCAACCAAGTTGCCAATTACTTGCCCCGTGGTCTTAATTTGGATGTCCAGTGGTTGTCTCAGTGGATCTTTTTAAGTCCAAAGAGACAGAGTGGTAGGAGAATGAGAAAGATTGAAGGGAGAAAAGACTTGAGCTCAGTGGGCTCCTTCACAGCCAGAGAACTGGTCACTGCCAGATCCTGCAAGGCAGCATAAGCTGCCACCTAAGGGGTTACTTGACTCTACACAGCTCAGGACGAGTCCCAGCCACCTCCACAGAGGGAAGCCATAGCCCAATAGACAGATCAAGATTATGCCCTTTGAGGCCCCATATTGGGTGCCAGAAAAGATGTTGCAGGAAAAAAAAGTGGTCTCAGGAGAGACCATGGGACAGGCCACCAAGTGTGGGTTCTTGGCTGGCCTTGGAACAGTTATGGCACCTGTGGGTATGTCATTTAGCATGCTGATGCATTAAAATGAGGGCATAATGAGGCTCAAGGTCTACTGGAAGTCAATCGTCTGCCATCTTGAACCTAGTTGGTTCTAACCAGTTTATGTCATGTCCTCAACTGCTATGTCATTCTTTTAAAGGTTGTGCCCTGTCCCCTTCCTATCTCACTTTGTAACTGAGAAGGAACACAAATCCTTCGTGGTTCAGAATTTTCTATCCATTATCAAAAGTCTTATTCAGAGCAAGCTATTTGAGACTATATCATGTTTCTATCTGTATTAATTTGCCAAGTGAAGTGACCTGGCTTTCTATGCTCACATGTTTGCCTTTTTTTTTTTTTAACATCTTTATTGGAGTATAATTCTTTACAATGGTGTGTTAGTTTCTGCTTTATAACAAAGTGAATCAGTTATACATATACATATGTTCCCATATCTCTTCACTCTTGCAACTCCCTCTCTCCCACCCTCCCTATCCCACCCCTCTAAGTGGTCACAAAGCACCGAGCTGATCTCCCTGTGCTATGTGGCTGCTTCCCACTTGCTATCTATTTTACGTTTGGTAGTGTATATATGTCCATGCCACTTTCTCACTTTGTCACAGCTTACCATTCCCCTCCCCATATCCTCAAGTCCATTCTCTACTAGGTCTGTGTCTTTATTCTCGTCTTGCCCCTAGGTTCTTCATGACCTTTTTTTTTTTTTTTTAATTCCATATATATGTGTAAGCATAACGTATTTGTTTTACTCTTTCTGACTTACTTCACTCTGTAAGACAGACTCTAGGTCCATCCACCTCACTACAAAAAACTCAATTTCGTTTCCTTTTATGGCTGAGTAATACTCCATTGTATATATGTGCCACATCTTCTTTATCCATTCATCTACTTTTTTTTAAATAAATTGATTTATTTATTTTTGGCTGTGTTGGGTCTTCGTTGCTGCACATGGACTTCCTCTAGTTGTGGCGAGCTGGGGCCACTCCTCACTGTGGTGCATGGGCCTCTCATTGCGGTGGCCTCTCTTGTTGTGGAGCACGGGCTCTGGGTGTACAGGCCTCAGTAGTTGTGGCATGCGGGCTCAGCGGTTGTGGCTCGCAGGCTCTGGAGTGCAGGCTCAGTAGTTGTGGCATGTGGGCTCTGCAGTTGTGACCCGCAGGCTCTAGAGTGCAGGCCCAGTAGTTGTGGTGCACTGGCCCAGCTTCTCTGCAGCATGTGAGATCTTTTTGGACCAGGGATCGAACCCATGTCCCCTGCACTGCAGGCGGACCCCCAACCACTGCACCACTAGGGAAGTCACTCTATATTTTTCTTTTTTTTTTTTTAAACATCTTTATTGGAGTATAATTGCTTTACAGTGGTGTGTTAGTTTCTGTTTTATAACAAAGTGAATCAGTTATACATATGCATATGTTCCCATATCTCTTCCCTCTTGCATCTCCCTCCCTCCCACCCTCCCTATCCCACCCCTCTAGGTGGTCACAAAGCACCAAGCTGATCTCCCTGTGCTATGCGGCTGCTTCCCACTAGCTATCTATTTTACATTTGGTAGTGTATATATGTCTATGCCACTCTCTCACCCTGTCACATCTTACCCAATAGATGTCCATTCATCTATTGATGGACACTTAGGTTGCTTCCATGTCCTGGCTATTGTAAATACAGCTGCAATGAACATTTTGGTACATGATGCTTTTTGAGTTATGGTTTTCTCAGGGTATATGCCCAGTAGTGGGATTGCTGGATCATATGGTAGTGTTATTTTTAGTTATTTAAGGAACCTCCATACTGTTAGCCATAGTGGCTGTATCAATTTACATTCCCACCAACAGTGCAAGAGTGTTCCCTTTTCTCCACACCCTCTCCAGCATTTATTGTTTGTAGACTTTTTGATGATGGCCATTCTGACCGGTGTGAGATGATATCTCATTGTAGTTTTGATTTGCATTTCTCTAATGATTAATGATGTTGAGCATTCTTTCATGTGTTGGCAATCTTATGTCTTCTTTGGAGAAATGGCTATTTAGGTCTTGTGCCCATTTTTGGATTGGGTTCTTTGTTTTTTGTTATTGAGCTGCATGAACTGGTTGTAAAATTTGGAGATTAATTCTTTGTCAGTTGCTTCATTTGCAAGTATTTTCTCCCATTCTAAGGGTTGTCTTTGCTTTTGTTTATGATTCCCTTTGTTGTGCGAAAGCTTTTAAGTTTCATTAGGTCCCATTTGTTTATTTTTGGTTTTATTTCCATTTCTCTAGGAGGTGGGTCAAAAAGGATCTTGCTGTGATTTATGTCATAGAGTCTTCTGACTATGTTGTCCTTTAAGAGTTTGATAGTGTCTGGCCTTACATTTATGTCTTTAATCCATTTTGAGTTTATTTTTGTGTATGGTGTTAGGCAGTGTTCTAATTTCATACTTCTACATGTACCTGTCCAATTTTCCCAGCACCATTTACTGACGAGGCTGTCTTTTCTCCACTGTAAATTCTTGCCCCCTTTATGAAAGGTAAGGTGAGCATATGTGTGTGGGTTTATCTCTGGGCTTTCTATCCTGTTCCATTGATCTATATTTCTGTTTTTGTGCCATGACCATACTGTCTTGATTACTGTAGCTTTGTAGTATAGTCTGAAGTCAGGGAGCCTGATTCCTCCAGCTCCGTTTTTCTTCCTCAAGATTGCTTTGGCTATTCGGGGTCTCTTGCGTTTCCATACAAATAGTGAAATTTTTTGTTCTAGTTCTGTGAAAAATGCCAGTGGTAGTTTGATAGGGATTGCATTGAATCTGGAGACTGCTTTGGATAGTAGAGTCATTTTCACAATGTTGATCTTCCAATCCAAGAACATGGTATATCTCTCCATCTATTTGTACCATCTTTAATTTCTTTCATCAGTGTCATAATTTTCTGCATACAGGTCTTTTGTCTCCTTAGGTAGGTTTATTCCTAGGTATTTTATTCTTTTTGTTGCAATGGTAAATGGGAGTGTTTTCTTAATTTCAATTTCAGATTTTTCATCATTAGTGTATAGGAATGCAAGAGATTTCTGTGCATTAATTTTGTATCCTGCTACTTTACCAAATTCATTGATTAGTTCTAGTAGTTTTCTGGTAGCATCTTTAGATTCTCTATGTATAGTGTCATGTCATCTGCAAACACTGACAGCTTTACTTCTTCTTTTCTGATTTGGTTTCTTTTTATTTCTTTTTCTTCTCTGATTGCTGTGGCTAAAATTTCCAAAGCTATGTTGAATAATAGTGGTGAGAGTGGGCAACTTTGTCTTGTTCCTGATCTTAGTGGAAATGTTTTCAGTTTCTCACCTTTGAGGACCATTTTGGCTGGGGGTTTGTCATATATGGCCTTTATTATGTTGAGGAAGCTTCCCTCTATGCCTACTTTCTGGAGGGTTTTTATCATAAATGGGTGTTGAATTTTGTTGAAAGTTTTCTCTGCATCTATTGAGATGATCATATGGTTTTTCTCCTCTAATTTGTTAATATGGTGTATCATATTGATTGATTTGCATATATTGAAGAATCCTTGCATTCCAGGGATAAACCACACTTCATCATGGTGTATGATCCTATTAATGTGCTGTTGGACTCTGTTTGCTAGTATTTTGTTGAGGATTTTTACATCTGTGTTCATCTGTGATATTGGCCTGTAGTTTTCTTTCTTTGTGAAATCTTTGTCTGGTTTTGGTATCAGGGTGATGGTTGCCTTGTAGAATGAGTTTGGGAGTGTTCCTCCCTCTGCTATATTTTGGAAGAGTTTGAGAAGGATAGGTGTTAGCTCGTCTCTAAATGTTTGATAGAATTCACCTGTGAAACCATCAGGTCCTGGGCTTATTTTTGTTGGAACATTTTTAATCACAGTTTCAACTTCAGTGCTTGTGGTTGGTCTGTTCTTATTTTCTATTTATTCCTGGTTCAGTCTCGAATGATTGTGTATTTCTAAGAATTTGTCCATTTCTTCCAGGTTGTCTATTTTATTGGCATAGAGTTGCTTGTGGTAATCTCTCATATCACTTTGTATTTCTACAGTGTCAGTTGTTACGTCTCCTTTTTCATTTCTAATTCTATTGATTTTAGCCTCCTCCATTTTTTTCTTGATAAGTCTAGCTAATGGTTTATCAATTTTGTTATCTTCTGAAAGAAGCAGATTTCAGTTTTATTGATCTTTCCTATCATTTCCTTCATTTCTTTTTCATTTATTTCTGATCTGATCTTTATGATTTCTTTCCTTCTGCTAACTTTGGGGTTTTTTTGTTCTTCTTTCTCTAATTGCTTTAAGTGTAAGGATAGGTTGTTTATTTGAGATGTTTCTTGTTTCTTAAGGTAGGATTGTATTGCTATAAACTTCCGTCTTAGAACTGCTTTTGCTGCATCACATAGGTTTTAGGTTGTCGTGTTTTCATTGCCATTTGTTTCTAGGTATTTTTTGATTTCCTGTTTGATTTCTTCAGTGATCTCTTGGTTATTAAGTAATGTATTGTTTAGCCTCTATGTGCTTGTATTGTTTACAGATTTTCTCCTGTAATTGATATTTAGTCTCATAGCATTGTGGTCGAAAAAGATACTTGATATGATTTCAATTTCCTTAAATTTACCAAGGCTCGTTTTGTGAACCAAGATATGATCTATCTTGGAGAATATTCCATGAGCACTTGAGAAGAATGTGTATTCTGTTGTTTTTGGATGGAATGTCCTATAAATATCAATGAAGTCCATCTTGTTTAATGTATCATTTAAAGCTTGTTTTTCCTTATTTATTTTCATTTCGATGATCTGTCCATTGGTGAAAGTGGGGTGTTAAAGTGCCCTGCTATTATTGTGTTACTGTTGATTTCCCCTTTTATGGCTGTTAATATTTGCCTTATGTTCTGAGGTGCTCCTATGTTGGGTGCATAAATATTTACCATTTTTATATCTTCTTCTTGGATCGATCCCTTGATCATTATGTAGTGTCCTACTTTGTCTCTTATAATAGTCTTTATTTTAAAGTCTATTTTGTCTGATATGAGAATTACTACTCCAGCTTTCTTTTGATTTCCATTTACATGGAATATCCTTTTCCATCGTTGCACTTTCAATCTGTATGTGTCCCTAGGTCTGAAGTGGGTCTCTTGTAGACAGCATGTATAAGGGTCTTCTTTTTGTATCCATTCAGCCAGTCTATGTCTTTTGGTTGGAGCATTAGATCCTTTTACATTTAAGGTAATTATCAATATGTATGTTCCTATGATCATTTTCTTAATTGTTTTGGGTTTGTTATTGTAGGTCTTTTCCTTCTCTTCTCTTTCCAGCTTAGAGAAGTTCCTTTAGCATTTGTTGTAAAGCTCGTTTGGTGTTGCTGAATTCTCTTAGCTTTTGCTTGTCTGTAAAGGTTTTAATTTCTACATCAAATCTGAATGAGATCCTTGTTGGGTAGAGTAATCTTGGTTGTAGGTTTTTCTCCTTCATTACTTTAAACATGTCCTGCCATTTCCTTCTGGCTTGCAGAGTTTCTGCTAAATGATCAGTTGTTAACCATATGGGGATTCCCTTGTGTGTTATTTGTTGTTTTTCCCTTGCTGCGTTTAATATGTGTTCTTTGTATTTAATTTTTGATAGTTTGATTAATATGTGTCTTGGCGTATTTCTCTTTGGATTTATCCTCTATGGGACTCTCTGTGCTTCCTGGGCTGATTAACTATTTCTTTTCCCATATTAGGGAACTTTCCAACTATAATCTCTTCAAATATTTTCTCAGTCCCTTTCTTTTTCTCTTCTTCTTCTGGGGCCCCTATAATTCGAATGTTGGTGCACTTAATGTTGTCCCAGAGGTATCTGAGACTGTCCTCAGTTCTTTTTATTCGTTTTCCTTTAGTCTGCTCTGCAGCAGTTATTTCCACTATTTTATCTTTCAGGTCACTTATCTGTTCTTCTGCCTCAGTTATTCTTTTATTGATCTCTTCTAGATAATTTTTTATTTCATTTATTGTGTTGTTCATCACTGTTTGTTTGCTCTTTAGTTCTTCTAGTTCCTTTTTAAATATTTCTTGTATTTTCTCTATTCTATTTCCAAGATTATGGATTATCTCTACTGTCATTACTCTGAATTCTTTTTCAGGTAGACTGCCTATTTCCTCTTCATTTGTTAGGTCTGTTGTGTTTTTACCTTGCTCCTTCATCTGCTGTGTGTTTTTTGTCTTCTCATTTTGCTTATCTTACTGTGTTTGGGGTCTCCTTTTCACAGGCTGCAGGTTCGTAGTTCCCGTTGTTTTTGGTATCTGTCCCCAGTGGCTAAGGTTGGTTCAGTGGGTTGTGTAGGCTTCCTGGTGGAGGGGACTAGTGCCTGAGTTCTGGTGGATGAGGTTGGATCTTGTCTTTCTGGTGGGCAGGTCCACATCTGGTGGTGTGTTTTGTGGTGTCTGTGGACTTATTATGATTTTAGGCAGGCTCTCTGCTAATTGATGGGGTTGTGTTCCTGTCTTGCTAGTTTTTGGCATAGGGTGTTCAGCACTGTAGCTTGCTGGTCGTTGTGTGAAGCTGGGCCTTGGCATTGAGATGGAGATCTCTGGGAGATTTTCGCCATTTGATATTATTTGGAGCTGGGAGGTCTCTTGTGGACCAGTGTCCTGAACTTGGCTCTCCCACCTTAGTGGCTAACTTGGACGCCTGGCTGGAGCACCAAGAGCCTGTCCTCCACATGGCTCAGAATAAAAGGGAGAAAAAAAAGAAAGAAAGAATAAAATAAAATAAAATAAAATAAAATAAATAAAATGGTTATTAAAATAAAAATAATTATTAAGAAAAAAAATTTTTTAAGTAAAATAAAAAAACAAAAATGGATGGACAGAACCCTAGGACAAATGGTAAAAGCAAAGCTATACAGACAAAATCACGCAGAAGCATACACATACACACTCACAAAAAGAGAAAAAGGGGAAAAATATATATATTTTTGCTCCCAGAGTCCACCTCCTCAATTTGGGATGATTCATTGTCTATTCAGGTATTCCACAGATTCAGGGTTCATCAAGTTGATTGTGGAGATTTAATCTGCTGCTCCTGAGGCTCCTGGGAGCCTTTCCCTTTCTATTCTTTGTTTGCACAGCTCCCAGGTTTCAGCTTTGGATTTGGACCCACCTCTGTGTGTAGGTCGCCTGAGGGCATCTGTTCTTCACTCAGACAGGCCGGGGTTTAACTAGTAGCTGATTTGGGGGCTCTGGCTCACTCAGGCCGGTGGGAGGGAGGGGTATGGATGCTGGGTGAGCCTTTGGCCACAGAGGCCACCATGACATTGCAACAGCCTGAGGCATGCTTTGTGTTCTTCCGGGAAGTTGTCCCTGAATCACGGGGCCCTGGCAGTGGCGGGCTGCACAGGCTCCCGGGAGGGGAGGTGTGGAGAGTGACCTGTGCTTGCACACAGGCTTCCTGGTGGCAGCATCAGCAGCCTTAGCGTCCCATGCCTGTCTCTGGGGTCCACGCTGATAGCTGCGGCTTGCGCCCGTCTGTGAAGCTCCTTTAAGTGGTGCTCTTAATCCCCTCTCCTTGAGCACCAGGAAACAAAGAGGGACGAAAAAGTCTCTTACGTCTTCGGCAGGTCCAGACTTTTTCCCGGCCTCCCTCCAGGCTAGCTGTGGCGCACTAGTCCCTTCAGGCTGTGTTCACACAGCCAACCCCAGTCCTCTCCCTGGGATCAGATCGAAGCCCGAGCCTCAGCTCCTGACCCCCGCCTGCCCTGGCGGCTGAGCAGACAAGCGTCTGGGGCTGGTGAGTGCTGGTTGGCACCGTTCCTCTATGCAGGAATCTCTCTGCTCTGCCCTCCACACCCTTGTTGCTTCACTCTCCCCCTCTGAAATTCCCCCCCCACCCCGCCACCCACAGTCTCCGGCTGTGAAGGGGCTTCCTAGCATGTGGAAACCTTTCCTCCTTCACAGCTCCCTCCCAGTGGTGCAGATCCCTTCCCTATTCTTTTGTCTCTGTTTTTTCTTTTGCCCTACCCAGGTACATGGGGAGTTTCTTGCCTTTTGGGAGGTCTGAGGTCTTCTGTTAGCGTTCAGTAGGTGTTCTATAGGTGCTGTTCCACACGTAGATGTATTTCTGATGTATCTGTGGGGAGGAAGGTGATCTCCACATCTTACATTTCCACCATCTTGAAGCTCCACGTGTTTGCCTTAATTTGATCATCAATAAGTATGAACAGCAGCAATTCCCAACATATGAAAGTGTCAATATACAATAATTTGGACTAAATATATAGTCTACAAATGAGATCCTGATATTTTTATTGTTGGTTTTGAGGAATGAGACACGATATTCTGTGCAGAAAAAATCAACAACTTGATATATAATTCATATTGATGCAGAAAATTGACTTCTGTGCACTGGCACTGAATTTAATCTCAGAGTTTTGGGTGAAGTAGAAAAGAATAGCTTTATTGCTTTGCCAGGCAAAGAGGGCCACAGTAGGCTAACGCCCTCAAAACTGTGTGTCACAACCTGGGAGGGGTTAGTCTTATAGGCAAAGGGAGGGGTTGCTGATAAGGATCAGGGTGCCTGCAAGGTCTGCATTCCTTCAATCTATAGTTCATCTGGTGTCAGGTGGTCTCATGATGGGCAAACTGTGACCTTCTCTCTAGCATGAAGAATGCTGCATCAAATTGTTAACATCTTCCATTTGTTGGTGTTTTTACTTATGCAGAAGAGCTCAAAGGCATTGTTATGTATATCCCTTGAGGAGGAGCCAGGACCCTGCCCGAAGCCTGCACTATTATTTCTCAACTGCTCCTCCTTTGACTCTACTTCCACTTCCTTCTCTGATTAACAACTGTTTGAACCTGACCTTTGGAACTTAGGGAAGGTCATGGAGGCTGATTGAAGCCTATTTCGTACAAATAAAAAATGGGGGATACAGAAAGGCTTTTGTGCCCAGGACCCCCACAGGGTCTTGCATGGTTTCAATGTTAAATTAGAACTATATAAAATAAGATTTTAAATTTCAAGCTAGTATAATGAAATTAAAAAGACACAGCAAAACAAACTTTCTTAGGTAATTTTCTTAAAATTCTTTAGAAGTCCAGACTTCTCTGAAAAGTGTCTTCAGAGGATCCTGAATTCCAGAATGAATGGTAGGACTTTTTGCCTTTTAAGCATAGAGGAAGTTGTGATCCTATATCATAGTGAATACAACTCAAGAAGGGTCACTGAATTGCCTCCCCAAACCCCTTACACTTTACTTCTTTCTTATAGTAATAACTGCCTTCGAAGTTATTATCAACATTTGTGTATTTGTCTTAATTCCTCTTCCTAAATTGAAAATTCCTCAAGGGCTTGAACTGTGACATTTTAATATATTTTTAAAAAATTTCTAGAGGACAAACAGATTGCTTTGCAAATAGTAGACATTTAAATATTTTTTTGCCTATTGAATTGCATACAATGGTTATCTCTAAAGACTAATTGCTAATTAAAAATAGCATGTGTGTTTTGGTAACAAAGTGTTGGATGGCAGGCCTTTGGTCAAAATGTTTCTTCTGATTTACATAATTATTTTATTATGGAAAAATTAAACTGTACTTAACTCAATGTCTAATGTTTAGAGATATTCTATTTTAAAAATTAAATTAAAATAAATTTATCCATATTCAACACCTTTATAAAAAACTTAATTTAATTTTTGAGAGAGGTCTTCTCACATGGAAGAATAGAATCAGTACTTTCAATATCCCTTTCATAGGTATCTTCTGAGGATTTGTAGACACTAGACCCATTGGTAAATGACTTTGACAATGTTTCCAATTAATAAGGAGAGCAATTACTCCTTTGGGAAAATCACTTCTACCAGATAATATCCCTAAACTTATCGATGATAAAGGAAACCTGAACTTTCATAATTGATGTAGATTTGAAAGAAAACATAATTCTAAGCTGAATATAAGGAAGAAAATAAAACCATACCAATTCTCTAAAGATGTCAGAGAAAAATTATTAAAAAACCTCCATCAGTATGAAGACAAACATATTTGAACAGGGACTGAAAAAATATCTATTTCCCATATAAATTGTTAATTAAATATACTTGATAAGTGCATTCTCCTCTAGTTGTATGATTTTCTAGATGTACTAATATAAATTGTCTCTTGAATGAGCCAGAGTGAGTTATAATTATGTGCCTTGAGCAGGTGAAAAGGAAATTATTTGGGACTTTCACCTTCCTATAGTAAGACACCAAGGGGAAGTTGTTAACCAATATGCCCATTAGAGAAGCTAAGAAATGAAATGATGAAAAAATTGAATTGCAAGTCTAATAAATTGCTCTGTGTTAAAACTTTTCCTCTAAAATTATTTTATTTGTAGCCAGACAAATGTATGATTTCAGCTATCTGTTAGTATGGAGTGTACAATTAACTTAATCTTTTTTTTTTTCTTTAACATCTTTATTGGAGTATAATTGCTTTACAATGGTGTGTTAGTTTCTGCTTTATAACAAAGTGAATCAGTTATACATATACATATGTTCCCATATCTCTTCCCTCTTGCATCTCCCTCACTCCTACCCTCCCTATCTCACCCCTCTAGGTGGTCACAAAGCACCGAGCTGATCTCCCTGTGCTATGCGGCTGCTTCCCACTAGCTATCTATTTTACATTTGGTATTGTATGTCCATGCCACTCTCTCACTTTGTCCCAGCTTACCCTTCCCCCTCCCCGTATGCTCAAGTCCATTTCCAGTAGGTCTGCATCTTTATTCCTGTCTTGCCCCTAAGTTCTTCATGACCTTTTTTAGAGTCTCTATATATGTGTTAGCATACAGTATTTGTTTTTCTCTTTTTGACTTACTTCACTCTGTATGACAGACTCTAGGTCCAACCACCTCACTACAAATAACTCAATTTCGTTTCTTTTTATGGCTGAGTAATATTCCATTGTATATATTTGCCACATCTTCTTTATCCATTCATCTGTTGATGGACAATTAGGTTGCTTCCATGTCCTAGCTATTGTAAATAGAGCTGCAAAGAATTTTGTGGTACATGATGCTTTTTGAGTTATGGTTTTCTCAGGGTATATGCCCAGTAGTGGGATTGCTGGGTCATATGGTAGTGCTATTTTTAGTTTTTTAAGGAATCTCCATATTGTTAGCCATAGTGGCTGTATCAATTTACATTCCCACCAACAGTGCAAGAGGGTTCCCTTTTCTCCACACCCTCTCCAGCATTTACTGTTTGTAGATTTATGATGATGGCCATTCTGACCAGTGTGAGATGATATCTCATTGTATTTTGATTTGCATTTCTCTAATGATTAATGATACTGAGCATTCTTTCATGTGTTTGTTGGCAATCTGTATATCTTCCTTGGAGAAATGTCTATTTAGGTCTTCTACCAATTTTTGGATTGGGCTGTTTGTTTTCTTGATATTGAGCTGCTTGTAAATGTTGGAGATTAATCCTTTGTCAGTTGCTTCATTTGCAAATATTTTCTCCCATTCAAAGGGCTGTCTTTTCATCTTGTTTATGATTTCCTTTGCTGTGCAAAAGCGTTTACGTTTCATTAGGTCCCATTCGTTTATTTTTGTTTTCACTTCCTTTTCTCTAGGAGGTGGGTCAAAAAGGATCTTGCTGTGATTCATGTCATGGAGTATTCTTCATATGTTTTACTCTAATAGTTTGATACTGTCTGGCCTTACATTTAGGTCTTTAATCCATTCTGAGTTTATTTTTTGTGTGTATGGTGTTAGGGTGTGTTCTAATTTCATTCTTTTACATGTAGCTGTCCTGTTTTCCCAGCACCATTTACTGACGAGGCTGTCTCTTCTCCATTGTAAATTCTTGCCCCCTTTATCAAAGATAAGGTGACCATATGTACGTGGATTTATCTCTGGGCTTTCTCTCCTGTTCCATTGATCTATATTTCTGTTTTTGTGCCAGTACAAAACTGTCTTGATTACTGCAGCTTTGTAGTCTAGTCTGAAGTCAGGGAGCCTGATTCCTCCAGCTCCTTTTTTCTTTCTCAAGATTGCTTTGGCTATTCAGGGTCTTTTGCCTGTCCATACAGATTGTGAAATTTTTTGTTCTACTTCTGTGAAAAATGCCAGTGGTAGTTTGATAGGGATTGCATTGAATCTGGAGATTGCTTTGGGTAGTATAGTCATTTTCACAATGTTGATTCTTCCAATCCAAGAACACGGTATATCTCTCCATCTGTTTGTATCATCTTTAATTTCTTTCATCAGTGTCTTAAAATTTTCTGCATACAGGTCTTTTGTCTCCTTAGGTAGGTTTATTCCTGGGTATTTTATTCTTTTTGTTGCAATGGTAAATGGGAGTGTTCTCTTAATATCACTTTCAGATTTTTCATCATTAGTGTATAGGAATGCAAGAGATTTCTGGGCATTAATTATGTATCCTGTGACTTTATGAAATCCATTGATTAGCTCTAGTAGTTTTCTGGTAGCATCTTTAGGATTCTCTATGTATAGTATCATGTCATCTGCAAACAGTGAGAGTTTCACTTCTTCTTTTCCAATTTGGATTCCTTCTATTTCTTTTTATTCTCTGATTACGGTGGCTAAAACTTCCAAAACTACGTTGAATTATAGTGGTGAGTGTGGGCAACCTTGTCTTCTTCCTGATCTTCGTGGAAATGGTTTCAGTTTTTCACCATTGAGGACAAGGTTGGCTGAGGCTTTGTCATATATGGCCTTTATTATGTTGAGGCAAATTCCCTCTATGCCTATTTTTGGTAGAGTTTTTATCATAAATGGGTGTTGAATTTTGTCAAAAACTTTCTCTGCATCTATTGAGATGATCATATGGTTTTTCTCCTTCAATTTGTTAATATGGTGCATCACATTGAATGATTTGCATATATTGAAGAATCCTTGCATTCCTGGGATAAATCCCGCTTGATCATGGTATATGATCCTTTTAATGTGCTGATGGATTCTCTTTGCTAGTATTTTGTTGAGGATTTTTGCATCCATGTTCATCAGTGATATTGGCCTGTAGTTTTCTTTTCCTTGTGACATCTTTGCCTGGTTTTCGTATCAGGGTGATGGTTGCCTTGTAGAATGAGTTTGGGAGTGTTCCTCCCTCTGCTATATTTTGGAAGAGTTTGAGAAGGATAGGTGTTAGCTCTTCTCTAAATGTTTGATAGAATTCACCTGTGAAGCCATCTGGTCTTGGGCTTTTGCTTCTTGGAAGATTTTTAATCACAATTTCAATTTCAGTGCTTGTGATTGGTCTGTTCATATTTTCTATTTCTTCCTGGTTCAGTCTCAGAAGGTTGTGCATTTCTAAAAAATTGTTCATGGCTTCCAGGTTGTCCCTTTCATTGGCATAGAGTTGCTTGTAGTAATCTCTCATGGTCCTTTGTATTTATGTACTGTCAGTTGTTACTTCTCCTTTTTCATTTCTAATTCTGTTGATTTTAGTCTTCTCCTTTTTTACCTTGATAAGTCTGGCTAATTGTTTATCAATTTCGTTTATCTTCTCAGAGAACCAGCTTTTAGTTTTATTGATCTTTGCTGTCATTTCCTTCATTTCTTTTTCATTTATTTCTGATCTGATCTTTATGATTTCTTTCCTTCTGCTGAATTTGGGGTTTTCTTGTTCTTCTTTCTCTAATTGCTTTAGGTTTAAGGTTAGGTTGTTCATTTGAGATGTTTCTTGTTTCTTGAGGTAGGATTGTAATGCTATAAACTTCCCTCTTAGAACTACTTTTGCTGCATCCCATAGGTTTTGGGCCATCGTGTTTTCATTGTCATTTGTTTCTAGGTATTTTTTGATTTCCTGTTTGATTTCTTGAGGGATCTCTTGGTTATTAAGTAGTGTATTGTTTAGCCTCCATGTGCTTGTATGTTTTACAGATTTTTTTCCTGTAATTGATATCTAGTCTCATAGAGTTGTGGTTGGATAAGATACTTGATACAATTTCAATTTTCTTAAATTTACCAAGGCTTGATTTTTGACCAAGATATGATCTATACTTGAAAATGTTCCATGACCACTTGAGAAGAAAGTGTATTTTTTTGTTTTTGGATGGAATGTCCGATAAATATCAATTAAGTCCATCTTGTTTAATGTATCATTTAAAGCTTGTGTTTCTACTGTATTTTCATTTTTGATGATCTGTCTATCGGTGAAAGTGAGGTGTTAACGTGCCCTGCTATGATTGTGTTACTGTTGACTTCCCCTTTTATGGCTGTTAGTATTTGCCTTATGTTCTGAGGTCCTCCTATTTTGGGTGCATAAATATTTACAATTGTTACACCTTCTTCTTGGATTGATCCCTTGATCATTATGTAGTGTCCTTCTTTGTCTCTTGTAATAGTCTTTGTTTTTAAGTCTATTTTGTCTGATATGAGAATAGCTACTCCAGCTTTCTTTTGATTTCCATTTGCATGGAATATCTTTTTCCATCGCCTCACTTTCAGTCTATATGTGTCCCTAAGTAGGAAGTGTGTCTCTTGTAGACAGCATGTATACAGGTCTTGTTATTGTATCCATTCAGCCAGTCTTTGTCTTTTGGTTGGAGCATTAAATCCATTTAGCTTTAAGATAATTATTGATACGTATGTTCCTATTACCATTTTCTTAATTGTTTTTGGGTTTGTTGTTGTAGGTCTTTTCCTTCTCTTGTGTGTCCTGCCTAGAGAAGTTCCTTTAGCATTTGATGTAAAGCTGGTTTGATGGTGCTGAGTTCTCTGAGCTTTTGCTTGTCTGTAAGTTTTTAATTTCTTTTTCAAACCTAAATGAGAACCTTGCAGGGTAGAGTAATCTTGCTTGTAGCTTTTCCCCCTTCATCATTTTAAATATGTCCTGCCACTCCCTTCTGGCTTGCAGAGTTTCTGCTGAAAGATCAGCTGTTAGCCTTATGGGGATTCCCTTGTGTGTAATTTGTTGTTTTTCCCTTGCTGCGTTTAATATGTGTTCTTTGTATTTAATTTTTGATAGTTTGATTAATATGTGTATTGGCGTGTTTCTCCTTGGATTTTTCCTGCATGGGACTCTCTGTGCTTCCTGGACTGGATTAATTATTTCCTTTCCCATATTAGGGAAGTTTCCAAATATAATCTCTTCAAATATTTTCTCAGTCCGTTTCTTTTTCTCTTCTTCTTCTGGGACCCCTATAATTCGAATGTTGGTGCATTTATTATTGTCCCAGAGGTCTCTGAGACTGTCTTCAATTCTTTTCATTCTTTTTTCTTTATTCTTTTCTGCAGTAGTTATTTCCACTATTTTATCTTTCAGGTCACTTATCAGTTCTTCTGCCTCAGTTATTCTGCTATTGATCCCTTCTAGAGAATTTTAAATTTCATTTATTGTGTTGTTCATCATTGTTTGTTTGCTCTTTAGTTCTTCTAGGTCCTTGTTAAACGTTTCTTGTATTTTCTCCATTCAATTTGCAAGATTTTGGATCATCTTTACTATCATTATTCTGAATTCTTTTTCAGTTAGACTGCCTATTTCCTCTTCATTTGTTAGGTGGGTTTTTACCTTGCTCCTTCACCTGCTGTGTGTTTCTCTGTCTTCTCATTTTGCTTAACTTACTGTGTTTGGGGTCTCCTTTTCACAGGCTGCAGGTTTCTAGTTCCCATTGTTTTTGGTGTCAGCCCCCAGTGGCTAAGGTTGGTTCAGTGGGTTGTTTAGGTTTCCTGGTGGAGGGGACTAGTGACTGTGTTCTGGTGGATGAGGCTGGATGTTGCCTTTCTGGAGGGCAGGTCCACGTCTGGTGGTGTGTTTTGGGGTGTCTGTGGCCTCATTATGAATTTAGGCACCCTGTCTATAATGGAAGGGCTTGTGCTCCTGTCTTGCTAGTTGTTTGGCATAGGGTGTCCAGCACTGTATCTTGCTGGACTTTGAGTGGAGCTGGGTGTTGGCGTTCAGATGGAAGTCTCTGGGAGATTTTCACTGTTTGACATTACGTGGAGCTCAGAGGTCTCTTCTGGACCAATGTCCTGAACTTGGCTGTCCCACCTCAGAGGCACAGCCCTGACGCCTAGCTGGAGCACCAAGAGCCTGTCATCCACATGACTCAGAATAAAAGGGAGAAAGAAAGTAAGAAAGAAAGAAGGTAAAATAAAATAAAATATAATATAATAAAGTAATTAAAATAAAAAATAAATAAATTAAATTATTTTTCAAAAGTAATTAAAAATAAACGACAGAAAGGAAGGCGTAACCTAACCTAAAAGCAAATCCACCAATGATAACAATCACTAAAAACTATACAAAACAAACAAACAAGCAAACAAAATGGACAGACAGAACCCTAAGAGAAATGCTAATAGCAAAGCTATACAGACAAAATCACACAGAGAAGCATACACATACACACTCACAAAAAGAGAAAAAGGGAAAAATATATAGATATCATTGCTCCCAAGTCCACCTCCTCTATTTGGGATGATTCATTGTCTATTGATGTATTCCACAGATGCAGGGTATGTCAAGTTGATTGTGGAGATTTAATCCGTTGCTTCTAAGGCTGCTGGGAGAAATTTCCCTTTCTCTTCTTTGTTCGCACAGCTCCTTGGGTTCAACTTTGGATTTTCCCGTGTCTCTGCATGTAGGTCACCTGAGGGCATCTGTTCTTCTTTCAGAGAGGACAGGATTAAAGGAGCAGCTGATTTGGGGTCTCTGGCTCACTCAGGCCTGGGGGAGGGAGGGGTACGGAGTGCAGGGTGAGCCTGTGGTGGAAAAGGCCAGCATGACATTGCAACTGCCTGAGGCATGCCTTGTGCTCTCCCAGGGAAGTTGTCCCTGGATCACGGGACCCTGGCAGTGGTGGGCTGCACAGGTTCCCTGGAGGGGAGGTGTGGATAGTGACCTGTGCTTGCACATGGACTTCTTGGTGGCTGCAGCAGCAACCTTAGTGACTCAGGCCCGTCTCTGTGGTCTGCGCTGATAGCCGTGACTCGCGCCCGTCTCTGGAGCTCCCTTAAGTGGCTCTCTTAATCTCCTCTCCTCGCGCACCAGGAAACAAAGAGGCAAGAAAAAGTCTCTTGCCTCTTCAGCAGCTCAGACTTTTTCCCAGACTCCCTCCTGGCTAGCTGTGGTGCACTAGCCCCCTTCAGGCTGTGTTCACACAGCTAATACCAATCCTCTCCCTGGGATCCGACCTCTGAAGCCCAAGCCTCAGCTCTCAGCCCCAACCCGTCCTGGCGTGTGAGCAGACAAGCCTCTCGGGCTGGTGAGTGCTGGTCAGCACTGATCCTCTGTGTTCAAATCTCTCTGCTCTGCCCTCCACACCCCTCTTGCTGTGCTCTCCTCCGTGGCTCTGAAGCTTCCCCCCTTCACCACCCACAGTCTCTGCCAGTGAAGGGCCTTCCTAGTGTGTGGAAACCTTTCCTCCTTCACAGTTGCCTCCCACTGGTGCAGGTCCTGTCCCTATCCTTTTGTCTCTATTTTTTCTTTTTTCTTTTGCTCTACCCATGTACGTGGGAAGTTTCTTATCTTTTGGGAGGTCTGAGGTCTTCTACCAGCATTCAGTACGAGTTCTGTAGAGGTTGTTCCACATGTAGATGTATTTCTGATGTATTTGTTGGCAGGAAGGTGATCTCCACGTCTTACTCTTCCACCATCTTGATGCTCCCCCCCCCCTCGCCAATTAGCTTAATCTTGTATGATGTGTGTGCCTCATGGATATGTAAAGGACTTATTATCACATTCTTATAATTTCTTCCTCTTGAAGAAGCCATTTATAATTTATTCTTATATATTGCCCTATTCAAGCCATTAGACATGAGAAGCTGGATAGCAAAATTAAGTTTTTGAAATGCCAATTCATGTAAAGCTTAAACAATGATGAAAATAATAAACAATATAGTGAATTTATGATTTCATAAATGATATATTATACTGTTAAATTTTCCAACAAGATAAAGGATTCAGAGCTATTGCCCAGAGATTCTTTTCTGTAACTCATAGTGGGTCATGCAATGTTATCAGCATTCCAGTATCAAGATACTTAGAAAACTGATTTAGAAGAAAAAGAAAGGGTTGCAGCAAACAGCCTTTAAAAGTTTACAAAGTGATTATTTTCTCTTCAGAAACATAATCTTTGAGGAAATACTTCTTGACTAACAACATACATATTGCCTATAATTTAATGTTACTAACTGAGTTTCATTAATAAAGAGGCCTTGCTGAATTATGGGATATTTTAAAATGAGTGCATTTTATTCATTTCAGCAATAGCTTTTAAGCAAATACCCTGGTGTATTTTCAAGAAGGGATACAAGATAACTTGTGTAGGATACAGTTTATATATACAGTAGGGCCTTGCATTAAAATTGAATAATGAGCAAAATAGGAACTAGAGGAACTCACCTATTGGGGGTGAGGGTAAGAGATATTTAGATTGAGGGAGTAAAAAGGGTAAGTGATGATATGTAGTCAAAGTATCTCACAATCTAGGAAAGCAGACAACCATGAGGGATCCAAAAGCCATGTTTTCCTCTACCACAAAATAATGCTTGATATGTTTTCAGTGCCAGCATGTTTCTTGACAAAGAATGCTATGGCAGAATCTACTTGGAAATTTTCCACTGATACTTTAAAGTGCCTCTTTGAATGAGTAAAACTGTTTTAAAGACATCTTTTCTGCTTTAATTGAGGAAGAAAATATGTTCCCAAGTGCAATGTTCCTGCAGTGTATTATGATAGAAAGAAAACTGGATAGGAAGGATGAAACATGTCTGGAGGCTCTGACAATATTTTGATTCTTTGGGTCTTAATTGCCTCATCTTGAAGATGGTGAACAAAAGTATACTACATTTATACCTATATCTAACATCTTTTCCAAATGCACCCTTAATATTCTTAAATAATTCTGCAATAAAAAGTTCAGAGACTTTAAAGTGAGCAAATGACCAAATAAGCATACAACTACATCAGATATATTTTCCAGAGCACAGTTTTTCAAGTGCAGGTAGATACCCATTAGTGGATCCTGAAATCAACTTAATGTATTCCATCATCATTTATCAGAAAGAAACAGAATGTAATGGAAAATACAAGAATGCATGGCAAGAAGTAAGGACAAATATTGTATCTTGAAACTTTTCTTGTGGTAGCCTACATACTATATATGTATGTGTGCAATGGGTCTAGAGTAAAATATATTTTTTATTGTCCATAGGTATCAATATATTTGTGAACTATTTAGAGTGTCTGTTTGGGTTAAAGGAGAAAAGAGGCCTTTACTCAACAATAGTTGAAACCGTGCACCTTCATTTGGGACTTGAACACTTGTGTTGGGACTTGAACTCTTGTGATGGGACTCGAACAGAGGCTAAACCCAGATTGGAGCTTGAACCCACATGTCCTGGACTCAAACCTGGCCAAAACCCTGATTGGGACTTGAATTCATGAGGTTGGGACTTGAACCTGGCCAAAACCTACAGTCTTCCAACTGAGATCACACATCTGGTTTCAGGACTTAATGAAGCCCAGGTTCTTGATGTCTCATCCAGAAAGAATTCAGTGAGAGACAAAGTGATAGGTAAGAAGTGGATTTATTTATTCCACAGACAGAGTGTAGACCATCTCAGAAGGCCAGAGCAGCCTTGGAAGAATCACACTCCACAGACAGAGTGGGGGCCCTCTCAGAATGTGAAAAAGGCACCAGGGTATAGGGTTGTCAGTTTTTATAGGGGTGGGTAATTTCATAGGCTAATGAGTGGGAGGAGTATTCCAGCTCTTTTAGGAATTGGGCTACTGCCCACATTTTGATATTTATGGTCTGTCTTGGAACTGTCATGACACCTGTGGGTGTGTCATTTAGCTTCCTGATGTGTTACAGTGAGTGTATACTGAGGCTCAAGGTCTAGTGGAAGTCAACTTGTCCACCATCTTGGACCCATTTTGTTCTAATCAGTTTATGTCATGTCCTCGGGCTATGTCATTCTTTCAACGGTTGTGCCCTGCCCCCTTCCCTCCTGTTTCGGTTGGGTCATGATAATCAGGGAACTGATGGCTACATTGTCATTGCTGAAAAACAAATAAATTAAATTTAACAAAAATTCACCAGGTCATCAATAAATTATTAACCAATGTAACATTAGTATTCTAATAGGTTCTAGTAAGTAATTTATTTCTCAGTGACTAATTTAATTATAAAACATGAACCACAAAATGATAGTAAGATAAAGTTCTAGAGGGAAAAAAATATATCTAGAGGAAAAAATAATCCCAGATATTTCTCTGGAATAAATTTGTCCAAATTTTAAGTGTATTTCAATAAAAATTGCATTGAAGTAAAAATAAAGAAGCTCTTTACATAATAGGAATGTAAACTAGCAGTAGGATACTTCTTGGCTTGCTCTGGTTAAACAGCTGGTATTAGCAGGGAAGAATTTTTCACTAAGAGATGTTCCCGTACATTTTCTGTGACTTAACTTCTTCATCTTTATAATAAACAAATACTCTCTGAGGTCTCTATTAGTTATGAAGGTACATGATTACATGAGGTTTTATCCTTAGTTTTTCACGGCTAAAATTATTTGTCACTTTTATTTTGTCTAATTCATATTATTTAGAACACTATTAATTTGCATTACTTTTTTTTTTTGGGTGTCTCCTCTCAGTTTTCTACACTCTTTTCAAAACTATAATTTTGTAAAACATATTTAATGTTTCTGTTGTAGAATTTCCCCATATAAATCTCCATTATTAGGAGACAAAGAAAACTCTGAAGCAAAGCAACAAACTCAGAAAAAAATTGGTATATAATAGTTCTCCTCTTCCTTTTTCCTTCTGTGTGTGTTTGTGTATGTGTGTGTGTGTGTTGATAATGACTCTCTCTTTGACCAACTTTATTTAGGTTTCTCTAAGTCCTCTTTTCAACTGGGCCTTGACCTTGGCCCCTGTCCTTTCTAGGCCTGTACAGGCCAGCTGTAACAAGACTCCAGCTAACTCAGTGTAGAGAAATTCCCTTACCGTTGATATCTAACACCTTGGCCTGGCTTCAGTAAGAATTCTTTTAAGTCTGTTTAGCAATAATTCTCCTACCCTTGATGTCCCTTCTTAATTATTTTTTATCCACCAATGCCTCCTCTCATTTCCCCTCCTTTGCCTATAAAACCCCACTTTTCCTTGTATTTGGAATTAAGCTCAGTTTATAATGAAGTCTCTTTACTCTTAGTTCCTGAATAAAATGTGTTTTTACTACTTTACTGTCTGGCTTTGGTTCCTTTTAACAGCGTACATGCTTTAGAAAATGTTCAGAGCAGGGAAGACTCTGTTAAATTCAACAAACCTGTACAAGGCACTAGCTGAAAAATGCAAAGAAATAGAATCTGACACAGTAAAAGAGAATTTGTTTACACTTTGACAGTATTTACCTCCTGTCTTTGCATTAACAAAGGAAGTCCATATGAAAGTATTACTTAATTTGACAGCTTAGGGAAAATTTTTGAAATGCAAATCAATATTCCTTATAGATAGCCTTAAGACTAAGAATATTTCTTGTAAGCAAACTGAAAGCAACATGTTTATTAAGTGGATATCGAGAATTTGGAAAATGTTTTTCATTAATTGTAAAATAGCGGTCTCCTCTATCTCTTAGTCCCTTGCTGGTTTACTCTCAAGTAGATCACAGAGGTCATAAGCCTGGCCTCATAATGAACAATTAGAGTGGTTAGTCAATCAACTAAATTTGAAAGATATCTCAGGTTCATTTAAAACAAAAATGAAGAGACCCACTCCACCTCACTCAAAGCAAAGAGATATGCACCTATTCATTAACGTGATTAAGAGCCTCAACATCCATTATATGACAGTCAATTATTTAGGCCAAAATCTTGAAGACATCTTTGGACATTTTACTTCTCTTAAGTTTTATGAATTTTTAGTTTTACTACCAAAATATCATTCAAATATGTCTAGATTCTTTATCATATTACTCTAGTTCAGAATCTTATGTTTCTCTTGAAAATCTCTTGCAATAGACTGAAAACTGATTTCTCTGTAGCTATTTTCTTTCTCTTGCATTAGAACTTTTACAGTGATACTAGAATTATTTGAAAAAACATCATGCATATGTCATCAACTATTAGGATAAAAATCATAGTTGTTAATACAACATGATAGTGTACATTGTCTTTCATATTACCCATCATACTTTGTCAGCCTCAATTTACACCACTGTCCAAACAACTACTCTGTCTAGTCAGACTTACTGAAGTACTTTCCATATATGAGCATACTTTTATCCCATGGCTTAGAATGGCCTTCAACTTTTCCTTCATTTTCATATCATACCAACACAGACTTTCCTTGACTAACATTTAGTCAAGCTCCTCTGACCCCTCCTCTAAACTAGGCCTTGACTTTTAGGCTTCCATATGTTTCTCTGCATTGCCTAGTGTTAGTAAGAATTTTGCTAAGTCAGTTTAGAGGGAATGCCCCACAATTCATATCTGATCAAATTCATCATTCCCCACTATCATCCTCCAGGTGATATCTAATTATTTTGGTCTGCCTTCAGCAAGAATACTATTAAGTATGTTTAACCAGAATCCACTCTAGACAACTAACTGCTGAACAATCATTGACAGGAAGACACTAGAACTCACCAAAAAGACACCCCACATCCAGAGACAAAGGAGAAGCCACAATGAGATGGTGGGAGGGGAACAATCACAATAAAATCAAATCCCATAACTGCTGGGTGGGTGACTCAAAAACTGCAGAACACTTATACCACAGAAGTCCACCCACTGGAGTGAAGGTTCTGAGCCCCACATCAGGCTTCCCAACCTGGGAGTCCAGCAATGGGAGCAGGAATTCCTAGAAAATCAGACTTTGAAGGCTAGCAGGATTTGATTGCAGGACTTTGACAGGACTGGTGGAAACAGAGACTCCACTCCTGGAGGGCACACACAAAGTAGTGTGCACATCGGGACCCAAGGGAAGGAGTAGTGACCCCATAGGAGACTGAACCAGACCTATCTGTTAGTGTTGGAGGGTCTCCTGCAGAGGTGGGGGATGGCTGTGTCTCACTGTGAGGACAAGGACACTGGCAGCAGAAGTTCTGGGAAGTACTCCTTGGTGTGAGCCCTCCCAGAGTCTGCCATTAGCCCCACCAAAGAGCCTGGGTAGGCTCCAGTGTTGGGTCATCTCGGGCCAAACAAGCAACAGGGAGGGAACCCAGCCCCAACCAGCAGCAGACAAGCAGATTAAAGTTTTACTGAGTTCTCCTCAACAGAGCAACAGTCATCTATACCCACCACCAGTCCCACCCACCAGGAAACATGCACAAGCTCCTTAGATAGTCTCATCCACCAGAGGGCAGACAGCAGAAGCAAAAAGAACAATAATCCTGCAGCCTGTAGAAGAAAAACCACATTCACAGAAAGATAGACAAGATGAAAAGGCACAAGGCTATATACCAGATGAAGGAACAAGATAAAACCTCAGAATAAAAACTAAATGAAGTGGAGATAGGCAACTTTCCAGAAAAAGAATTCAGAATAATGATAGTGAAGATGATCCAAGACCTCAGAATAAGAATGGAGGCAAAGATCGAGAAGATGCAAGAAATGTTTAACAAAGACCTAGAAGAATTAAAGAACAAATAAACAGAGATGAACAATACAATAACTGAAATGAAAACTACACTAGAAGGAATCAATAGCAGAATAACTGAGGCAGAAGAATGGATAAGTGACCTGCAAGACAGAATGGTGGAATTCACTGCTGCAGAACAAAATAAAGAAAAAAGAATGAAAAGAAATGAAGACAGTCTAAGAGACCTCTGGGACAACATTAAATGCAACAACATTCGCATTATAGAGGTCCCAGAAGGAGAAGAGAGAGAGAAAGGACCCGAGAAAATATTTGAAGAGATTATAGTTGAAAACTTCCCTAACATGGGAAAGGAAATAGCCACCCAAGTCCAGGAAGTGCAGAGAGTCCCATACAGGATAAACCCAAGGAGAAACACACCGAGACACATAGCAACAAAATTGGAAAAAATGAAAGACACAGAAAAATTATTGAAACCAACAAGGGAAAGACAAAAAAATAACATAGAAGGGAACTCCCATAATGTTAACAGCTGATTTTTCAGCAGAAACTCTACAAGACAGAAGGGAGTAGCATGACATATTTAAAGTGATGAAAGGGAAGAACCTACAACCAAGATTACTCTACCTGGCAAGGATCTCACTCATATATGATGGAGAAATCAAAAGCTTTACAGACAAACAAAAGCTCAGAGAATTCAACACCACCAAACCAGCTCTACAACAAATGCTAAAGGAACTTCTCTAAGTGGGAAACACAAGAAAAGAAAAGGACCTACAAAAACAAACCCAAAACAATTAAGAAAATGGTCATAGGAACATACATATCGATAATGACCTTAAAAGTGAATGGATTAAATGCTCCAACCAAAAGACACAGGCTCACTGAATGGATTCAAAAGCAAGACCCCTATATATGCTGTCTACAAGAGACACACTTCAGACTTAGGGAAACATATAGACTGAAAGTGAGGAGATGGAAGAAGATATTCCATGCAAATGGAAATCAAAAGAAAGCTGGAGTAGCTATACTCATATCAAATAAAATAGACTTTAAAATAAAGAATGTTACAAGAGACAAGGAAGGATACTACATAATGATGAAGGGATCAATCCAAGAAGAAGATATTAGAATTAGAAATATAGGTGCACCCAACATAGGACCACCACAATACATAAGGCAACTGCTAACAGCTATAAAAGAGGAAATCGACAGTAACAAAATAATAGTGAGGGACTTTAACACCTCACTTACACCAATGGACAGGTCATCTAAACTGAAAATAAATAAGGAAACAGAAGCTTTATAAGACACAATAGACCAGATAGATTTAATTGATATTTATAGGACAATCCATCTAAAAACAGCAGATTAAACTTTCTTCTCAAGTGTGCATGGAACATTCTGCATGATAGATCACATCTTGGATCACAAATCAAGCCTCAGTAAATTTAAGAAAATTGAAATCATATCAAGCATCTTTTCTGATCACAATGCTATGAGATTAGAAATCAATTGCAGGGGAAAAAAATTCCAAAAACACAAACCCTTGGAGGCTGAACAATACGTTACTAAATAACCAAGAGATCACTGAAGAAATCAAAGAGGAAACCAAGAAAAAAACTTGAGACAAATGACAGTGAAAGCAGGACGATCCAAAACCTATGGGATGCAGCAAAAGAAGTTCTAAGAGGGAAGTTTATAGCTATACAAGCCTACCTCAAGAAACAAGAAAAACCTCAAATAAACATTCTAACCTTACACTTAAAGGAACTAGAGAAAGAAGAACAAACAAAACCCAAAGTTAGAAGAAGGAAAAAAATCATAAAGATCAGAGTGGAAATAAATGAAATAGAAACAAAGAAAACTATAGCAAAGATCAATAAAATTAAAAGCTGGTTCCTTGAGAAGATAAACAAAATTCATAAGCCATTAGCCAGACTCATCAAGAAAAAGAGGGAGAGGACTCAAATCAATAAAATTAGAAATGAAAAAGGAGAAGTTACAACAGACACCACAGAAATACAACGCATCCTAAGAGACTATGACAAACAACTCTATGCCAATAAAATGGACAACCTGGAAGAAATGGACAAATTGTTAGAAAGGTATAACCTGTTAAGACTGAACCAGGAAGAAACAGAAAATATGAACAGACCAATCACAAGTAATGAAATTGAAACTGTGATTAAAAATCTTCCAACAAACAAAAGTCCAGGACCAGATGGCTTCACAGGTGAATTCTATCAAACATTTAGAGAAGAGTTAACACCCATCCTTCTCAAACTCTTCTAAAAAATTGCAGAGGAAGGAACATCTCTAAATTCATTCTATGCGGCCAATATCACCCTGATACCAAAACCAGGCAAAGATACTACAAAAAAAACCATTACAGACTAATATCACTGATGAATATAGATGTAAAAATCCTCAACATAATACTAGCAAACAGAATCCAGCAACATATCTAAAGGATCATACACCATGATCAAGTGGGATTTATTCCAGGGATGCCAGGATTCTTCAATATATGCAAATCAATCAATGTGATACACCATAGTAACAAACTGATGAAGAAAAACCATACGATCATCTCAATAGATGCAGAAAAAGCTTTTGACAAAATTCAACACCCATTTATGATAAAAACTCTCCAGAAAGTGGGCATAGGCGGAACCTACCTCAACATAATAAAGGCCATATACGAAAAACCTACCACAAACATCATTCTCAATGGTGAAAAACTGAAAGCATTTCCTCTAAGATCAGGAACAAGACAAGGATGTCCACTCTCACCACTATTATTCAACATAGTTTTGGAAGTCCTAGCCACGGCAATCAGAGAAGAAAAAGAAATAAAAGGAATATAAATCGGAAAACAAGAAGTAAAACTGTCACTGTTTGCAGCTGACATGATACTTTACATAGGGAATCCTAAAGATTCCACCAGAAAACTACTAGAGCTAATCAATGAATTTGGTAAAGTTGTAGGATACAAAATTAAAGCCCAGAAATCTCTTGCATTCCTATACACTAATTATGAAAAATGTGAAAGAGAAATTAAGGAAACACTCCTATTTACCATGGAAACAAAAAGAATAAAATACCGAGGAATAAGCCTAATTAGGGAGACAAAAGACCTGTATGCAGAAAACTATAAAACACTGATGAAAGAAATTAAAGATAATACAAACAGATGGAGAGATATACCATGTTCTTGGATTGGAAGAATTAATATTGTGAAAATGACTATACTACCCAAAGCATTCTACAGAATTAATGTAAACCCTATGAAATTACCAATGGCATTTTTTACAGAACTAGAAGAGAATATTTTAAAATTTGTATGGAGACACAAAGGACCCCAAATAGCCAAAGCTGTCTTGAGGGAAAAAAACGGAGCTGGAGGAATCTGACTTCCTGACTTCAGACTATAGTACACAGCTACAGTAATCAACACAATATGGTACTGGCACAAAAACAGAAATATAGATCAATGGAACAGGATAGAAAGCCCGGAGTTAAACTCACCCACCTATTGTCAACTAATCTATGACAAAGGACACAAGGATATACAATGGAGAAAAGACAGTCACTTCAATAAGTGGTGCTGGGAAAACTGGACAGCTACATGTAAAAGAATGAAATTAGAACACTCCCTAAAAACCTTACACAAAAATAAACTCATAATGGATGAAAGACCTAAATGTAAGGCCCGACACTATAAAACTCTTAGAGGAAAACATAGGAAGAACACTCTTTGATATAAATCACAGCAAGATCTTTTTTGATCCACGTCCTAGAGTAATGGAAATAAAACCAAAAATAAACAAATGAGACCTAATGAAACTTAAAAGCTTTTGCACAGCAAAGGAAACCATAAACAAGATGAAAAGACTACCCTCAGAATGGAAGAAAACATTTGCAAATGAATCAACAGGCAAAGGATTAATCAGCAAAATATATCAACAGCTCATGCAGCTCAGTATTAAGAAAACAAAAAACCCAATCCAAACATGGGTGGAAGACCTAAATAGACATTTCTCCAAAGAAAACATACAGATGGCCAGGAAGCACATGAAAAGCTGCTCAGCATCACTAATTACTAGAGAAATGCAAATCAAAACTACAGTGAGGCACCACCTGACACCAGTTAGAATGGGCATCATCAGAGAATCTACAAACAACAAATGCTGGAGAGGGTGTGGAGAAAAGGGAACTGTCTTGCACTGTTGGTGGGAATGTAAATTGATACAGCCACTATGGAGAACAGTATGGAGGTTCCTTAAAAAACTATAAATAGAATTACCATATGACCCAACAATCCCACAACTGGGCATATACCCAGAGAAAACCATAATTCAAAAAGAGTCATGTACCATAATGTTCATTGCAGCACTATTTGCAATAGCCAGGATGGAAGCAACCTAAAAGCCCATCAACAGACAAATGCATAAAGAAGATGTAGTACATATATACAATGGAATATTACTCACCCCTAAAAAGGAACGAAATTGGGTCATTTGTAGAGACGTGGATGAATCTAGAGACTTTCATACAGAGTGAAGTAAGTCAGAAATTGAAAAACAAGCATCGTATATTAACGCATATATGGAACCTAGAAAAACGGTACAGATGAACCAGTTTGCAGGGCAGAAATTGAGACAGAGATGTAGAGAACAAACGTATGGACACCATGGGGGGAAAGCAGCAGGGGCGGTGGGGTTGGGGGTGGTTGTGGTGTGATGGATTGGGAGATTGGGATTGACATATATACACTAATATGTGTAAAATGGATAACTAATAAAACCTGCTGTATAAAAAGTAAATAAAATAAAATTCAAAAAAAAAACCACTCCACACTCTTAGCAATTTTTCCATCCACTCACCCCCACCTTGCTCCTGACTGTAAATTCCTAATTGTCCTTGCTGTATTTGAAATTGAGCCCAATTGTGTACTGAGTTTTCTCTCTCCTATTGCAATAATCCCTGAATACAATCTATTTTTACTTTTTTAACTACTGTCCAGCTTTGCTTCTCTTTAATAATGCTCCATATCTCCACTCAAATATCATACCATTGAGTCCAGAGTGCTAACTAGTACACCATGGGGCCTGTTGCAATGCCATGCCTTTCAATCAACACATTTAAACTCTTCACCTACCAGGTGCCAGTATGTGATAGTCATGGAAGCTCCCAAGAAGAATTAGAAAACAATGTGTATAATTATGGGCTAAGTGAATTACTATATATTTAGGAAAGAATTTTGAAGGCTGAGGAAGTTTGGAACAAACTTAAAGAAAAAAAATATATATATATATAAAGAATTGATATATATTTTATACTAGACTTGAGATTCCCAGGACTAGTATCAGGAATAAATGAATCAGTCAAAGATTTACCTATTACACTTATTTATAAGAAACCCAGCATATAGTTAGATGATGGAATCTGTGCTTTATTGGAAACCTGCTGCTTACTGTATAATTGTAAAAGCCCTTCAATTCTCAAACCCTATGACTTACTACTGAGACAGAGCTAAAGAAGAGAGAACCAGCTGAGCTTTGTTCCAGAACTTAAAAAGGTAATTTTAGAAAGACTGATTTGCAAAAGTTTCTTTTGTGTTTTACAAAGTGAATGCCTGATGGGACATCTAAGAGTCATTTCCCTTTGCAAAGGTAATATGAAGACAAACCATTTTTGAAAAATCCCCCCTAAATACCTGTTGAATTCAATGTTGGATGTAATCAGTCTGCTAAATACCTATTAATTTGACTGAGGCTTAAATTTCACTTATCTTATGATGTCTGACTTTATGTTCTCAAACTTTTGGGATTCTATTTTTTTTGTCAAAGAGCGATTCTGTAAGAAACTCAATAACAGCTCCTCCTCTCTTTTCCCGGATTTCAATAGTATTGACTTATTATAATCAAATCATTTGTTTCAACAATCTAATTAAAATGAAGATCTATGTCTCCTTCCCAAAATATACATTGTTATACACATATGTATACAATATTGAGAGATATGTAAGAATCAATAGGTCCCAAGTAAAAAGACTTATCCTAGCAAATACCCATATAAATCAGGCTTTTGCTTAGAAAGAGAATATCCATGAACAATATGATTTGAGAGCATCTGAAAGCCCCAACCTCAAAACTACCTCTCAGAAATTCCTAATATTCAGTTTATTCATTTCTTCCTTTATATATGTTTTTGTGTTTTTTGTTTTTTGTTTTTTGTCCATGCTGTGTGGCATGACGTGGGATCTTAGTTTCCTGACCAGGGATGGAACTCGTGCTCCATGTAGTGGAAGCATGTAGTCTTAACCACAGGACCACCAGGGAAGTCTATATATATATATATATATATATATTTTAATAAAATATTACCTTGAGGAGTTGTAGACAAAGTTCATAACACTTAACTGTAAACCAGTTCAATGGATCAACTTGACAAAACCCACCTGGAAGCATGACCAGTTTATATTCAATACATTCAGGAAAGATATAGACAAGCAAGGCAAGATAGTACTAGAAATAAATTTCACAAATATTATTCTAGAAGTTACCCTGGCTGTGTCTCTGCTGTTCTTTAAAAGATAGCAAGAATCATTTTGGAAAATTTTGAAGAAGATCAATTTCACATTGAGGCCAGGATAACTTTTCCATACACTTCAGAAAACCTGCTAAGTCAACAGAGTCAGAATTTTGGGGGGTTTACCAGAAGTTGTAGTCTTTCAATAATGGGAGACTCTTTTTGTATGTATGTATCTGAAATAGTTAAAAAATGTTTTACAAAGTGCTGAACCTCTGGATGATATACAGATGGATTTATTGTGTTCAGAGATTCACTCACAGTCAAAATCATTACCAATGTACATGTAGCAATCCTTGTCTCAGAGACTGTATTGCTAAATTCAGCAGGAGGACATGGATATTAGCCAGCAATAAAAATGTTCAGGAAGCAATGAGATGATGGGAAACAAGCACAAGAATTTGTTGTATCTCATAAAGCATCTTAGATCCCTTGATTTAAATAGAATTGTGTGTATGAATCAGGTAAATACTGGTATTGGACCATAGAATCTCTGTATCAAAGTGAACAATTACGGTACCTATCATTTGTTTTTATGAAGGCTATTGATTTTTATATGTTAATTTTAAAATATTCTATCTTGCTAAAGTATTTTATTATTTGAGTTATATTATCAAGATATTTTAGGAGTTTCTAACATCCATCTACAAATTGAAATAGTTACCAATTTTTATTTTCATAACTAATTAATCTTGTGTATGTTCATTGAGGACAATCTTCACGACAATATTAAATAGTAATGCAGAGAGTGATCACGTTTTATTTTTTTCTTGACCTTAGTGGGAATAACATTTTTGTTTTTCACAGTAAGATTCTGGCTTTAGCATTGTAATATATTTACCTATTTCATTACCTTATGATATAGTCATTCATTTGTGCTTTCTTGAAATCTTTAATAAAGAATAAAAGTAGTATTATTTAAAAAACTTTTTCAGTATAATGGAGATAATTATCAACTTTTTCTGCTGAGAACCATTAGTATGGTGATTTATTAGTAATTAATTTATAAATTTATTAGTAATAATTATGTCTATATAAATAGATATCTGAATATTAAACCAAGCTTGCATTTCAGTATTGAAATCTATTTGGTTATGAAGTCTTTTTTTTTTAAGTTTTGGAACATGCTAATAAATTATTTAAGATTTTCAAATTATTATCCATAAGTAATATTTGTCTACAGCTTTCCTTTCTGGGTTATCTTTATCAGAATTAGACGTAAATCCTGTGCTTCCATTATAAAATCATTTAGGAGATTTTTATTTATTTTCTATGCTCTGAAATAATTTATATAGCGTTGGAACTATGTGGTCTTTAAATGTTTGGTAGAATCTCCTCTGAAACCAGCTGGACTTGTCGCCTTTTTAATAGAAGTAGTTCCTTGAAAACTTTTCTCTATTTATTTTGTGTATATTTGTCTAAGTTTTCTAACTCTACTAGGGACAATTTTAGGAAACTGTATTATCCTGAGAACTTATCCACATAGGTTTTCAATGTTATTTTCAAAGAGGTACATAAACTTATCTGATAATGTTTTAAATTTCTATTGTATCAGTAATCATTTCCTCCTTATAAATTTTTTGTTTGCTGACCCCATTTTTTAAACTCTAGTTTAAATCAGCTAGTAGTTTGTCTATTTCTGTTGATTTATTCTTGGTCTTACTGCACTGTTTCCTTACTAATACCCATGAAGGACACTTCTAAGTTTTTCTAAATAAAGTATCTTTTAATTTTTATTGAACAACTCAAGGAATTATTACAAGAAACCAAATTAAATTTTTGTAGGTTGCAGCAATCTACATGGTGGAAATCTATATATAATTTATAGATTTAAAAATTAGTTCTCCAGCTAAAAGTATGTTTGAAATGATGGGTATTTTGTTTTTCAGGTCAACTCTGTGACCATTATAAAAAAGGTCAAAAAAGAAATAGTGACAGGAGACTTGTCACACTCCATGCACATAAATGCTTCTCTTTATGTCAGTTTGTCTTTCACTGGCTTTATAGATACAAAAAAGTGCAGAGTGCATAGAAGTACAGAAGACTTTTAATAGTTGAGTCATCCACTGTAATCTTAATAATAAGTAATTAGGGATGAAAATAAAGATTATTTGGTGAATGCAGCCTTGGTCTGTTTGATTTCTAAAATTATTATTGGATGACCATTGTTAGCAAATAAGAATTTTTTTTTGCCTATAGAAATGGGTACTTACTTAATATTAAGCTGCAGACAGCATCAGATAGTACCTGATGGACTTTATACCAAAGACACTTTTCCTTTATTAGTGGCCATAGCTTTAACATATGCTATGTAAATGTAGTGCTTGCCTGAACTTTATAAAATATTCATTAAATGTATATAATAAATAATTACCAGTTGCATCTTCAGTGTTCATGCAAAAGTAGTGGTGAGAGATTAAATACAATCATTTTTAAATAACAAATCCATTTTGCTTGGACTAGTTTTTCATGCATATGTTTTTTATTTAAATTTCTATTTTTTATTCAGATATTCCATTAATATCCATAATTTAATATTCCATTAATTTACTATTTCATTTTAAAGTTAAATTTAAAATCAACTGCTTCTTGTTTTACACAGTTTAGTATTAAAATTTCATATTTACCTATATGAAAAATCTGACAATATTATATATCACCCTCATTGGAATGTCAGTGGTATTTGCCCAGAAACAGAGACTGTCAGTTATGAAAAAGGAAAATTGTAGAAAGAAAAGAGTAACTTTATACTACAAAATATTTTAAAATATTGAAAGACTGCATAAAATCACACTACCTCATTAGTACTCCCCCTACAAAAGAATATATTTATGAAAAGTACTAAACTGAAACACTTTGTAGAATGTTATAATTTAATTACGCAGAGATAAGAGGTTAGCAAGTCTTTGCTGTTCCTTTGGGACTTGACAGTCTGTCAGTGGAGTAGGAAATATATGATGGGAGTCTGGTCACTAAGATTTATTCCCATTTTTCTCTTGGTTTGTTGTAGTACCTTGACAAAATCATTTAAACTTTCTGTGTCAGTTTTCTTGTCTGCAAAATGAGAGAAGGAAGGAAAGACAACTTAAAACTGCATCTAGATTAAGCATTCTGCAAAACCTCTTTCTTCATCTTATTGTCCTCGCCATCATCATCATTAGTCCTTTATCCATCTAAGATCTGGTTCTTTTCTCTGTTCTTATTCTGTCTTCTATTTAGTCATTCTGTTTCATTCATGCTGGATTTCTGTGAGTTTTCCGAACTTTTCCAACCATGATCCTTCCCAAGGAATTGCTTTTCCTGGTGCTGTTTCCTTTGCTGGAATTCTCTTCCCCCAAATAAACACTTGGTTTTTATCTTTAAGATTATTATGTACATGTGACCTCCTTTGGGAGGTGTTCTCTCACCTCTGAATTTAAATTGAAACCCATTCCTCCCCACTAGAACTCCCTATGCCCCCTTTCTTATATTCATTCATTCATTCACCTATTCAAAAATATTTATTTATTATGTGCCAGACACTGCTTTATATTATGTGCCAGACTCTATTTTAGGTTCTTGGGACACAAAATGAACCCCTGCTCTCTAGGGTCTTAAAATCTAGAAGAAGGTGGGGAATTGGAAAGGAAGACAAAAAATAAAAACACACATATTTGCACATGTATTAATAAAATGTTTGATGATACCAACTGCTATGAAAAAAGTAAAATTATTATAGAATCATTTTTTAAATATAAAGATATAGTACATTAGGATGAACTTCTATGGAAAAAATGCAATGACTATACAATTTCCAGGAGGAATAGGAACAAGGACACATTTTACACTATTAAAGAACTTGTGCATATAGTTTTTAAAAGGACAATAGTGAGTATAAAATTATTATGTCTTATATCCCAATGGACATATTTATTAAAAAATGTAACATTTTTATTTAAATGATTATTACTTAAAGTAAGCTGGGAATTATATACTTTAAAATGATTTAAATTTAAGATGAGGTTTTTAGATATCAACCTAGAAGTATGCAAGTTGGGTACTTAATCTTTCAAAATTGCGTCAAAGAACATTTTAACAAAAATGTTTTAAGATCCATGCATTAACTTGATCAGGGTTACAGATCTAACAAGGAATCAAACTGGTCAGGTCATAAGACTCCAAAGACAGACACTTTCCATTGTGCTAGTTACTTCTTATTAATCTGTCTCTCTTAACTGAAAACTTTTGGTCTCTCATGAATGGATCGTGGATATTTGCTGAATAATAGCATGGATAGGTGAGAAACATTTATTTTTTGAATGGATAAATAAATGAACGTCTAAAATTATCTTGACTGACAGTTAAACTCATGTGAAAATGGTAGATAGAACTTTTACTTGTCCACCAACACTCACAGTTACATTTTCTAAAATGCATTGAGTTGAGGGTCAAGGACAACGTCATAAGAAGCCACAGCATGAAATTTTTCCCACGGAGGACATGTAACATCCTGCTGAGTACCTTGAGTGAGATGAGGTGGCTACCAACCTGGAATGCTCCCAAACAGAAATGATAGAATTCTTTATAAAGTCAAGGTAATAGGGGGAGATACTAAAAATAGTAGTATAATAGAGTCTTAATGGAGTTTGGCAAACACATCTAGAGACTCCTCCTTGATTCTCTTTATAGCTTTATTTTTTAATTTTTAATTAATTTTATTGGAGTATAGTTGATTTACAATGTTGAATTAGTTTCTGCTGTACAGCAAAGCGAATCAGTTATACATATACATATATCCACTATTTTTTTAGATTCATTTCCCATATAGGTCATAAAAGAGTACTGAGTAGAGTTTCCTGTGCTATACAGTAGGTTTTATTAGCTTTCTATTTTATATATAGTACTGTGAATATTTCAATCCCAATTTCCCAATTTATGCCTCCCCCCTTGGTAACCATAAGTTTTTTTTCTACAACTCTGACTGTATTTGTGCTTATAAATAAGCTTTTTCGTACCTTTTTTTAAGATTCCACATATAAGTGATATCATATGATATTTGTCTTTCTCGGTCTGACTTGCTTTACTCAGTATGACAATTTCTAGGCCCATCCATGTTGCTGCAAATGGAATTATTTTGTTATTTTTTATGGCTGAGTCATAATCCATTGTGTATATATACCACATCTTCTTTATCCATTCATCTGTCAATGGACACTTAGGTTGCTTCCATGACCTGGCTATTGTAAATAGTGCTGCAGTGGACATTAGGGTGCATGTATCTTTTTGAATTATGGTTTTCTCTGGATATATGTCCAGGAGTGGGATTGCTGGATCATATAATAGCTCTAGTTTTAGTTTTTTAAGGAACCTCCATACTGTTCTCCATAGTGGCTGTACCAATTTATGTTCCTACTAAGAGTGTAGGAGGGTTCTCTTTTCTCTACACCCTCTCCAGTATGTATTGTTTGTAGATTATTTGATGAAGGTCATTCTGACCAGTGTGAGGTCATACCTCATTGTAGTTTTGATTTGCATTTCTCTAATAATTAGTGACATTGAGCATCTTTTCATGTGTTTCATGGACATCTGAATGTCTTCTTTGGAGAAATGTCTATTTAGATCTTCCAGCCACTTTTTGATTGTGTTGTTTTATTTTTTTGATATTGAGCTGCATGTGCTGTTTGTATATTTTAGAGATTAATCCCATGTTGGTTGCTTCAATTGAAAATATTCTCTCCCTTTCTGTGGGTTGTCTTTTAATTTTGCTTAAGGTTTCCTTTGCTTTGCAAAAGCTTTTAAGTTTAATGAGGTCCCAATTGTTTATATTTGGTTTTGTTTTCATTACTCTAGGAGGTGGATGAAAAAACACCTTGCTGCAATTTATTTCAGACAGTGTTCTGCCTATGTTTTCTTCTAAGAGTTTCATAGTGTCGGTCTTAAATTTAGGTCTTTAATCCATTTTTACTTTATTTTTGTGTATGATGTTAGGGAGAATTCTAATTTCATTCTTTTACATGTAGCTGTCCAGTTTACCCTACACTGCTTATTGAAGATACTGTCTTTGCTCCATTGTATATTCTTACCTCTTTGTTGTAGATTAATTGACCATAGGTGCATTGGTTTATCTCTGGACTTTCTATCCTGTTTCATTGATCTATATCTCTATGTTTGTGCAACTACTGTACTCTTTTGATGACTGTAGCTTTGTAGTATAATCTGAAGTCAGGGAGCCTGATTCCTCTATCTCCGTTTTTCTTTCTCAAGATAGCTTTAGCTCTTCAGGGTCTTTTGTGTCTCCATGCAAATTATAAAATATTTTGTTCTAATTCTGTGAAAAGTGCTATTGGTAATTTGATAGAGATTGAATTGAATCTGTAGATTACTTTGGGTAGTATAGTAATTTTGGCAATATTGATTCTTCCAATCCAAGAACATGGTATACTGCTCCATCTGTTTTTTTTTTTTCTCTTTCTTTTCATTTTGCAATTTTATTTTTATATATATTTTTAATTTTTTGGCTGTGTTGGGTCTTCATTTCTGTGCGAGGACTTTCTCCAACTGTGGCAAGCAGGGGCCACTCTTCATCACCGTGTGCGGGCCTTTCACTATGGCAGCCTCTCTTGTTGCGGAGCACAGGCTCCAGACACGCAGGCTCAGTAGTTGTGGCTCATGGACCTAGTTGCTCCACGGCATGTGGGATCTTCCGAGACCAGGGCTCGAACCCATGTCCCCTGCAATGGCAGGCAGATTCTCAACCACTGAACCACCCGGGAAACCCTTGCTCCATCTGTTTGTGTCACCTTTTATTTCCTTCATCAGCATCTTATAGTTTTCAGAGTACAGGTCTTTTGCCTCCTTAGGTAGGTTTATTTCTAGGTTTTTTATTCTGTTTGGTGCAATGGTAAATGGGATTCTTTCCTTAATTTCTTTTCTGATCTTTCTTTTTAGTGTATAGGAATGCAAGAGATTTTTTGTATTAATTTTGTATCCTGCAACTTTACCAAATTAATTGATTAGCTCTAGTAGTTTTCTGGTAACATGTTTAGGACTTTCTGCCTATGGTATCGTGTAACCTGCAAACAGTGACAGTTTCACTTCTTCTTTTCCACTTTGTATTCATTTTATTTATTTTTCTTCTCTGATTGCCATGGCTAGGACTTCCAAAACTATGTTGAATAATAGTGGTGAGAGTGGACATCCTTGTCTTGTTCCTGATCTTAGAGGAAATGCTTTCAGTTTTTCACCATTGAGAATGATGTTTGCTGTGGGTTTGTCATATACGGCCTTTATTATGTTGAGGTAGGTTCCATCTATACCCACTTTCTGGAGAGTTTTTATCATAAATGGGTGTTGAATTTTGTCAAAAGCTTTTTCTGCATCTATTGAGATGATCATATGGTTTTTATTCTTCAATTTGTTAATATGGTGTATCACATTGATTGATTTGTGTATATTGAAGAATCCTTGCATCCCTGGGATAAATCCCACTTGATCATGGTGTATGATCCGTTTAATGTGTTGTTGGATTCTGTTTGCTAGTATTTTGTTGAGGATTTTTGCATCTATATTCATCAGTGATATTGGTCTATAATTTTCTCTTTTTGTAGTATCTTTTTCTGGTTTTGGTATCAGGGTGATGGTGGCCTCATAGAATGAGTTTGGGAGTGTTCCTTCCTCTGCAATTTTTTAGAAGAGTTTGAGAAGGATGGGCGTTAACTCTTCTCTAAATGTTTGATAGAATTCACCTGTGAAGCCATCTGATCCTGGACTTTTGTTTGTTGGAAGATTTTTAATCATAGTTTCAATTTCTTTACTTGTGATTGGTCTGTTCATATTTTCTGTTTCTTCCTGGTTCAGTCTTAACAGGTTATACCTTTCTACGAATTTGTCCATTTCTTCCAGGTTGTCCATTGTATTGGCATAGAGTTGCTTGTAGTAGTCTCTTAGGATGCTTTGTACTTCTGTGGTGTCTGTTGTAACTTCTTCTTTTTCATTTCTAATTTTATTGATTTGAGTCCTCTCCCTCTTTTTCTTGATGAGTCTGGCTAATGGCTTATCAATTTTGTTTATCTTCTCAAAGAACCAGCTTTTACTTTTATTGATCTTTGCTATTGTTTTCTTTGTTTCTATTTCATTTATTTCCACTCTGATCTTTATGATTTCTTTCCTTCTGCTAACTTTGGGTTTTGTTTGTTCTTCTTTCTCTAGTTCCTTTAGGTGTAAGGTTAGATTGTTTACTTGAGATTTTTCTTCTTTCTTCAGGTAGGCTTGTATAGCTATAAACTTCCCTCTTAGAACTGCTTTTGCTGCATCCCATAGGTTTTGGATCATTGTGTTTTCATTGTCATTTGTCTCTAGGTATCCTTTGATTACCTTTTTGATTTCTGCAGTGATCTCTTGGTTATTTAGTAACGTATTGTTTAGCTTCCATGTGTTTGTGTTTTTTCCTTTTTTTTCCCCTGTAATTCATTTCTAATCTCATAGCATTGTGGTCAGAAAAAATGCTTGATATGATTTCAATTTTCTTAAGTTTACTGAGGCTTGATTTGTGATCCAAGATGTGATCTATCATGCAGAATGTTCCATGCACACATGAGAAGAAAGTGTAATCTGCTGTTTTTAGATGGATTGTCCTATAAATATCAATTAAATCTATCTGGTCTATTGTGTCACATAAAGCTTCTGTTTCCTTATTTATTTTCAGTTTGGGTAGATCTGTCCATTGGTGTATAAGTGAGGTGTTAAAGTCCCCCACTATTATTATGTTAGTGTCAATTTCCTCTTTTATAGCTGTTAGAATTTGCCTTATGTATTTAGGTGCTCCTATGTTGGGTGCATATATATTTTAATTCTTATATCTTCTTCTTGGATTGATCCCTTGATCATTATGTAGTGTCCTTCCTTGTCTCTTGTAACATTCTTTATTTTAAAGTCTATTTTATCTGATATGAGTATTGCTACTCCAGCTTTCTTTTGATTTCCATTTGCATGGAGTATCTTTTTCCATCCTCTCACTTTCAATCTGCATGTGTCCCTAGGTCTGAAGTGGTTCTCTTGTAGACAGCATATATATGGGTCTTGTTTTTGTATCCATTCAGCAAGCCTGTGTCTTTTGGTTGGAGCATTTAATCCATTCACGTTTAAGGTAATTATCAATACGTATGTTCCTATGACCATTTTCTTAATTGTTTTGGGTTTGTTTTTGTAGGTCCCTTTTTTCTCTTGTGTTTCCCACTTAGATAAGCTCCTTTAGCATTTGTTGTAGAGCTGGTTTGGTGGTGCTGAATTCTCTGAGCTTTTGCTTGTCTGTAAAGCTTTTGATTTCTCCATCAAATCTAAATGAGATCCTTGCTGGGTAGAGTAATCTTGGTTGTAGATTCTTCCCTTTCATCACTTTAAGTGTATCATGCCACTCCCTTCTGGCTTGTACAGTTTCTGCTGAGAAATCAGCTGTTAACCTTATGGGAGTTCACTTGTATGTTATTTGCCTTTTTTCCCTTGCTGCTTTCAATAATTTTTCTGTGTCTTTAATTTTTGCCAAGTTGATTACTATGTGTCTCGGCGTGTTTCTCCTTGGGTTTATCCTGTATGGGATTCTCTGCGCTTCCTGGACTTGGGTGGCTATTTCCTTTCCCTTGTTAGGAAGTTTTCAACTATAATCTCTTCATATATTCTCTCTGGTCCTTACTCTCTCTCTTCTCATTCTGGGACCCCTATAATGCAAATGTTGTTGCATTTAATGTTGTCCCAGAGGTCTCTTAGACTGTCTTCATTTCTTTTCATTCTTTTTTCTTTATTTTGTTCTGCAGCAGTGAATTCCACCATTCTGTCTTGCAGGTCACTTATCCATTCTTCTGCCTCAGTTATTCTGCTATTGATTCCTTCTAGTGTAGTTTTCATTTCAGTTATTGTATTGTTCATCTCTGTTTATTTGTTCTTTAATTCTTCTAGGTCTTTGTTAAACATTTCTTGCATCTTCTCAATCTTTGCCTCCATTCTTATTCCGAGGTCATGGATCATCTTCACTATCATTATTCTGAATTCTTTTTCTGGAAGGTTGCTTATCTCCACTTCATTTAGTTGTTTTTCTGGGGTTTTATCTTGTTCCTTCATCTGGTATATAGTCCTGTGCCTTTTCATCTTGTCTATCTTTCTGTGAATGTGGTTTTTGTTCCACAGGATGCCAGATTGTAGTTTTTCTTGCTTCTCCTGTCTGCCCTCTGGTGGTTGAGGCTATCTAAGGGGCTTGATGGGAGGCTCTGGTGTTGAGTACAGCTGACTGTTTCTGTGGTGGTCAGAGCTCAGTAAAACTTTAATCCACTTGACTGTTGATGGGTGGGGCTGGGTTCCCTCCTTGTTGGTTGTTTTGCCTGAGGCAACCCAACACTGGAGCCTACCTGGGCTCTTTGGTGGGGCTAATGACAGACTCTGGGAGGGCTCATGCCAAGGAGTACTTCCCAGAACTTCTGCTGCCAGTGTCCTTGTCACCATGGTGAAACAGAGCTACCCCCAACCTCTGCAGGAGACTTTCCAACACTAGCAGGTAGGTCTGGTTCAGCCTCCCCCGGGGTCACTGCTCCTTCCCCTGGGTCCCGATGTGCACACTATTTTGTGTGTGCCCTCCAAGAGTGGGGTCTGTTTCCCCCAGTCCTGTTGAAGTCCTGCAATCAATTCCCACTAGGCTTCAAAGTCTGATTCTCTATGAATTCCTCCTCCTGTTGCCGGATCCCCAGGTTGGGAAGCCTAACATGGGACTCGGAACCCTCACTCCAGTGGGTGGACTTCCGTGGTATAAGTGTTCGCCAGTCTGTGAGTCACCCACCCACCAGTTACGGGATTTGATTTTACTCTGATTGCACCCCTCCTACCGTCTCATTGTGGCTCCTCCTTTGTCTTTGGATGTGGGTTATCTTTTTTGGTGAGTTCCAGTGTCTTCCTGTTGATGATTGTCCAGCAGCTAGTTGTGATTCTGGTGTTCTTGCAAAAGGGAGTGAGAGCACATCCTTCTACTCTGCCATCTTGGTTCCTCCTCCCAGGTCTTCATTTTTTAATGAAGGTTCCAGAGTCATATAAAACTTATATAAATGTATATGTTTCCTCTTGCTAATGTCTTTTGTCAGTCCAACTTACAGGGCCCCAGTATGAGAATCTAAGATGCGTACAGGAAGAGAATTTTCCTCCCCTACACTAGTCAGCCGCTTACATTACCAGAAGAACATTGGAGGGTTTGAACAATTTTCTTCTGCCCCATTACATATTTCTTCTTTCTGCCTGAAATTTCCCATTCAGTGCTTTGTGCCTTGCATGATTCTGGGTTCCTTTACTCTCTTTTGAAAACATCATTATGATAGGGATAGAGTAGTATAATTAAGTAGACAGTTTAGAAATCCCACTAGGAGATTAAGGAGAGAAGGGGAATTTTAAGGGAGTTTGAGAGACTGTTGTAAGCTAATGACCACTCAAGAAAAGAATCCAGTAACCTAGCAACAATCTGCACTTCCTTGAAGGAAGACCAGGTGTATCCAAGTGTCAGACACACTCAAGACAGAAGTCGTGATAATCAAAACACAAGACAATAGATATGGGGCCTGAATCTTGTTACATGAAGTCAGAGAGTTAATAGTCCCTGAAGAGTAGCATTTCTGCATGTAGACAAGACAGAAATATAGGTGAAAGGGAAAAAAAAAAAAAAAAACTAGTTGAAATGGGACAATATACAGAAACCTGAGATGAATTACCATATTTTAGTATATGTTACTACCCTTTTGTTAATATACATATGATTTAAATAGTGCCATGAGAGTCCCAGTTAAACCATAAAAGGCCAAGGGAGGAACTAATAATGTAAGCCTTGAGGTCTGCCCAAGAATGAGGAAGAAGATGATCTTCTCCCCTCCCCACTTTTTCTTTGATTATAAAAGTGTAGTCCTCTTTGTTCTTGGGGCTGCTGCACTCCCTTGCCACTCTGCTTGTGTCACTCACAAGTATCCTATGCTAATAAATTCACTCTTTGCCCCACAGTGAATTCTTTCTGCAAAGAATGAGACAAAAGAACCTGAGCTTCATTAAGTCCTGAAAACAAGTGAGCAGTTTTAATCAAGACAGTGGTTTTGAGGCCCCTCCTCGTCAGGAATCATACGTTCAAGTCCCAATCTGAGTTTTAGCTGAGTTTGAGTCCCATTCGAGAAGGAGTGCAGTTTCAATTAGCTTCTATCAGGTTTTACAGTCCTTCATGATACAATAGATGTTTCAACCAGGCAGAAAAAGCTCTGAAAAGGGGGATGGACTATACTCTAAATAAAAGTCACACTTTTTCCATGGCGTTACCTAGATGATTTCTAAATAATTATTATAACCTTTATAATACTATACTCCTTCAGGGCATTTTTTGGTTTATACATAATTTTAAACTATATGCTTTTATCCACAACAGTGTAAAATGACATAAAATTAAATTTAATAGCTAATAGACTGGGTTTCAGAAGCAAATTTTATTGCAATTCCGTTAGGCTGGAATGATGGAGCAAACCCAGAAAGACGAAATATTAAAAAATTAATGCAAGGGCCTAAGTCAAGAGCAAAGCGCGGGACCGACGAAAGTATCAGCCCACGGTGTCATCATGCCCTGGAGACGACAGAGCGTGCCGGCTTCCGATGAAAGCAAAAATTAAAAAGGCCCTTGACATTAGGAGTAGACTAGAGGGAAGTGAAAAACATCTAAAGATGAAGGTATTTCAGACCATCTGCAGGCAGCTTATAAGTTCAAAGGGGTATTCTGTAAAACCAGCCCCCAGTGTGGTCTTCTCCACTTCCTCTTATACGTGTGGCGGGAAGAAAAAAGTGAACCGTTATGAAGAAGTGGACCAAAAACAGTACTCTGATTTAGTAAGGTCTGTCTTGTCATTCAGAGGCCACGCTCAGACTCCACACCCTTTGTTCGAGGAAGATGCTTTACTCTATGGACCTGTGAGGAAGTGTAAGGCCCCAAAGCAAGAAGAAGAGACAGGAGGTCCACGAAACTGGGGTCCTATCTTCAGTCTGGAGAAAAGCAGAAAACCAAATGCAACAAATGATCCTACAATTCCTCTGAAAATTACTTTGCAAAGGAATATGATACCAAGGGTGACCCGAGTCCTTCAGCAGACCATGAACTCAGAACAGACTTCCTGTTTGGAGAGGTGGAAACAGTGGATGATTCTGGAACTGGGAGAGGATGGTTTTGCAGAATATACTAAAAACATGTTTTTACAAGGGAAATGGTTTCATGAAGCCTTGGAAAGCATACTTTCACCCCAGGGAAACTTAAAAGAGCGAGATGAAAATCTCCTCGAATCTGGCTACATCCAAAGGGTCCAGCATGTTCTGAGAGATGTCAGTGGAGTGTGGGCTCTGGAAAAGTGCCGGTTAACGTGAGATCCTAAAGTATGTAGGTCGGCTGCACTGTGTGGCTGATTATCAGGGCAAGCTCTGTGTGACTGATCGGAAGACATCTGAGAAACCAAAGCTTTTCATCCGAAATACATTTGACAACCCGCTGCAAGTCATGGTGTATGTTGGTGCCATAAGCTATAAGGCCAACTACAGCTTTCAGGTTCAGTGTGGCTTGATCATGGTGGCCTACAGAGACGGGTCCCCCACCCACCCACATTTCATGGACGCAGAGCTCTGCTCCCAGTACTAGGCAAAGTGACTTCTTCGACTAGAAGAATATACAAAGAAGGAAAAGAACCTGAATATTCAGAAACTAGATTAGGGGCAGGAAGCTGTGTGGGAACGTTCAGGACTTTCTCACAGTTTGGGAAGATGTATTGCTGTTTCCTGTGATCTAGAATAAGGTGCCACAGGGTCTGAGAGCTGCAGTAACACAAGCTGAACTAGTAATTTGTTGAAATTTATTGCAACCAAAAAGGCAAAGCCGGAAAAGTTAAATTAAAAAGCCAGACTTCGGCACATAAAAGACCAGCTCTGCTATCTCTGACTAGCATTTACCCGAAAAAGGGCAAGCAGCATTGGCACAGTGTTGGTGCCTCTTGGACCCCCATAGACCTTTCTGTGTTCCGGGCAGGACGCCCAGTCTTTGAACTGAGAGATTCAGGGTAGTGAGGCCAGGTGCACAGAGCATTTCCCCCGGGCACGCCAGCAGGGAGGGCCGTCCACCCCCAGGGTGTATGTGCAGTGAGAATTCGTATCAGCCAACTACTGCTGCCAGTGCAGGCTCCTAAAACTTGTTTTATGTATGGGGTTCCCTGTATTTCATTTGGGGGAAAAAGCTTCCATTTGACATTTTTGAAAAATAAACGTGATTCCTTAGCCTCAAGTAAACATTGCTCTCTGGAAAGATGGAGCATACTCATCATATCGTGGGCTATGCCCCTTGGCATCCCACCAAATAACACTCAGAAGCAGCCAGGCTCCAGTCTGAGAATCGTAATTGTAGGTATTTTGGTAGCTATTTTCTGGTTTGAGTCAAGGAATTGTGTACATGAAGAAAATGTATTGTTTGTTGAATTTTCCAACTATGGGGAAAAATAATAACATGTAATTTTTTCTATGTTTGATAAGTAATAAAATTGATTAGTTGTCACTGGGTTCAGGAAACTTAAATAAATGCCCACTACAGCCCTGGGGGAAGGCTCCCTGTTTTATGGAGTAGGGTAGCATTTAAGTTACAGTTGCTGTCTTAAAATAGTAGGGTGATACAAACACCTTTTTCCTTCATTAGCCATTAATTATAAGAAATAAAATACAAGATATGAGTAAAGTAAAAAAAAAAAAGCAACAATATTATATTTTAGTTTGAATAATAAATTTTACAATTCAAAAAGTATTAAATGAGTTGGACCTGCTATGACATCTGTTCAATGAAAAAATACATGGGGGTTAGAATTATTCAACATAATTATCTGACACAAAATAAATTTGAAGGAGATGAACAGTTTAGGGGAGATTTTATTATTAAATTTCAACATATCACAGGTTGGTTCATTATGTTGGATTTGTTATGGTGACATGAACATTTGTTCTTTTTCCACTGGCTTGATCCAGTACCTGGGCTGGATTTCATCCAACCTCTAAGACAAACATGTTTTCACCCCAGTATAGTCCTGAGATGAGGTCTGCCTACAGCTGGACGTCTTATACTGGCTTCCAAACAGCTGATAGCTCAGGGCCTTGCTTACTTGGGGACTGGAAGAACTTTGCTAGCAGATGACACAGGTGGTTGCTCCTTTGCTCTATTAACATTTACAGAATTGAATTGTTTTTATTCTGTCTAGAGCAGTGGTTCTCAAAGTGTGGTCATGTAACCCCTAGCAGTCTGAGAGACTCTTTCACAGGATTAATGAGATTCTCTCTTTTTCCAACTTCCTATCTGTATGAAAATGGATTTTTTTTCATATACTCAACCAAAATATACTGAAGCATATTGAATACAGAAGTAAATAGGTGACTCCAAACATCTTTTAAGCTAGGTATCTTTGGAGATTTAAAAATAAGTAAAATAATGTCATTCTTCTCAATTTATTTTGAGACATAAATTTTTTAAAGTTACTTGTTATGATATATTTTAAATTAATAGTTATTACACCTTTTTAATAAATCAGTTCAATTTTATAAAATTTTAGTTTTAATTTATAATATGGTACATATCAATAGAAATTATCCATGTAATCAAAAGTTCTTTGGGGTCTTTAGTAATTTTCAAGTGAATAGAATGAAACTAAGACCAAAAAGTTTGAGTTCTACTGATCTAGGGCAAAACCTTAGCTTGATAAAATAAAAGCAGGTGGAAAAAGTATGATTATTCATATTCAATTAATATTTATATTCAATTAATAACATTTCTAAAGCCTATAGTTAAAGATTAAACAACATGGACGCTCACTTGGTGAAGATAATTATATATGACTCCAGATTTCATTTTTTTCATTTTTGTTTACTATCTTTTCTTCTCTATGTTTCCATGTCATATATTCATGGCTAATGTGCTTATGTATTTTCCTTTTTTTTTTTTAATTTTTATTTATTTATTTTTATTTTATGGCTGTGTTGGGTCTTCGTTTCTGTGCAAAGGGCTTTCTCTAGTTGCTGGCAAGTGGGGGCCACTCCTCATCGCGGTGTGCGGGCCTCTCACTGTCGCGGTCTCTCTTGTTGCGGAGCACAGGCTCCAGACACGCAGGCTCAGCAATTGTGGCTCACGGGCCCAGTCGTTCCGTGGCACGTGGGATCCTCCCAGACCAGGGCTCGAGCCCGTGTCCCCTGCATTGGCAGGCAGACTCTCAACCACTGTGCCACCAGGGAAGCCCTGTATTTTCCTTTTTATCTTTCCCTTTTTCTCTCTCTGTACCCAACTGTTTCTCCTTTATCCCTCTCTTTCTTCCCTCCCAGAATTTGCTGCCATTTTTTTTCTATTTTACACTACTGTAAGTGTACATAGTATCAAATCATGGAATTAAAAATAAATGCTTTTCTTAGTAAATAAAATTTTAATATATTTATATCAAATCTCTCCTTTTACTCTCCCCTCAAGATAGTTAAAATTAAAAGTTTGGTGACATTTCTAACAACCAAAAAGACACCAAAAATAAATTTTTAATTCATACTTTAATGTAATGTTTGAAATTTTCTCTAGAAATATTTTAACATTCTTAGAAAAGCATAAAAGGAAAATAAAGTAAAAAGAAAAGAAAATTATTTTATTTATGGGAAGTGAAGAGTCTTCAAATGAGAAGAATAAGTGAAATGTGAAGAAGAATGAAGAAATTGCTTTGACAAAATCTGAAGCCAGGGGCTTATTAATATCAATATTTGTTTTTAAACTGTTATCTGAAATTATTTATATGATTTCTTCCAGAGAGTAAGGACATGCCAGGGAGAAACTCTGCAATGGGTAGAAAATTTGGCACCATTTAATGACACATGTCAAATTTGAAGTTTGTTTTTGCTTTGTGTTGCAATTATACTCCATTGTGCTTTCTCTTTACTAAAATTATATTACACACAAAATGTTGGGGGTTCTAATGTTTAGACCCGTCATGGAGTGGAAGCTGGATGTTTAAAGACAATGGCATCCTTAGGAACTGAGAGCAAAACTCAAAGCACCTGACACCAATGAAGCAGCTGGAGATACAGATTGACTGAGGGAAATTTAAGTCACATTTGGAATCTTCAAAGGATAGAGGAAGGTATACTGACCTTCATATGGTGTGTTGTGCTGGGGCTTGAATTTAAATCATGAAATTTATCTCTCATTAAATTGAGAGATTTTCTAACTTTTAATCCAGTTATTTTAATTATTTTTGTATTATATTGGTTAGTGTTATCTTCTACCAGATGTAAATTTAGATTCTATACTGAGTTAGTGGCAAGAAACTTATTTCTCTCTTGCATTCATATTAATATTGTCCATTATCAAACATGATATTATAAGTGTATTCAGTAAAGACTGGTGACTGACTTGCCACTGATAGAAAGAAATACATCAATTTTTAAAGCAAAAATTCAAAGAGATGGCTATTTAACTTGTAAGATTACAGTCTGTTGTCATTCTGGTGAAATAGTTAAGGAAGCAAGTACAATGAATTAAAACATTTTCTGGGTTTGAATCTTGACTCTGTTACATGTTTCTTACTTTGAGAGAGTTAGTAAATAATTTAAATAATTTGTTTTGTTTCTCAGTTGCCCCATCTGTAAAGTAGATTAATAATAATACCTACTATTGAACTGTTATGAAAAGTAAGTGAAAAAATATATATAAAAAACTTAAACTAGTGATTGGTCAATTCTAAGGGCTCAGTGAACGTTATCAAGACCTAAAAATTCTTTTATTTGGAATGATTTACAGGATTTCTCTTTTCCAATATTGCATTTGTGGTCTCAGGGTCAAATTGGCTAGAATATAATGTTTTTACAAACTGCAACACACATATGTTCATATGATGTTATCCCATCTGTTTGAAATATAACATTTCAATTAACTGGTGTTTTGCTTTCATGAATACACCTGGATTGATAGCTCTTGTATTATCCTGGGAATGCCAGTTGGTTTTGTTTTTATCTTTTGCCTTTGAATTAATGAGTCAGTAGAGAAGAGAATATAATTAATGTACTGGTTTCAAAGATTATTTAAACCACATGGTACAATGAAATTAAAAAAAAAAAAATTGTTCGAGCCTAGAATATATACCCTGATTACTTCATTAGGGTTGTTTTCTGTTGTTTGATCTTCTTAATATATAAACTGTAGCACTACTAGTACAGCATTCCAACTCTCTAGAGCAAAACCTAAGTGAATTATGTAAAAATAACAGGTAAACCAGCACTGACATACATGGTGATAGTGAATACTGGTGTGAGAACTCTCAAAGACAGCCTGTACTTACCTTTCATAAACAATGACACAGTAGGAGCTACTTGGACTTTGTCTAGGGTTTAATAGAAAAATCACTGAGCAATGGTGTGAGCTGAGTTCTCAAAATGGCTAAAGCTAAGTTAATTCAGGCTAATCATAATAACAGCTCTAGTTTAATTTCCTTAACTCTAAACCACAAGGGCTATACCAGATATATTATTAATTTTTATTCTACTGTATTTTTATTCAATAAACAATTGTACTACTGTTAGGTACCCTGTGAAGTTTTGGGACACAGAGTTGAAATAGGTAAACCCTGTCTTGAAGGAACTCACAGTAGAATGAAGGACACTAAATGTTATGATATTTAATCCCAGGTTCTTATTTAGGCAAAGAAGAGAAGAATGTAATCTAATCTTGGTTAGATTAGTAATTATTTCTCTGAGACAATGGGGACAACTCTGAATCTTAAATAGTGAATATAGTAAATGTGTGTTAAAAATGTGCATGGAGGAGGAATTAGTGGAGACTTCCAGGCAAAGGAAACAGTATATTCAGGAGTACCAAAGGCTAAGGCAACGTGATAACTTCAGGAATTTCTGGTAATTCAGTATAATGGAGCCTTGGGTGTGGAAGGGTCAGATGGAAGATGGAGAGGGAAGCCAAGTTCATATTGCCAAGGCCCCATTACGCTAGTCATTTAAAATTTTATCCTGAAAGCAATGGGTAATCGTGAAATAATTTTTAAGAGGAAATTACATATTCAGAATTGCATTTTGAAAACAAAACCCATTGGCAGAAATGAAACAATAGATATGAAGTGGCATTACTGGGTGAAGGGATACCTGTTAGGAAACTGCTATGGGAAAGCTAGGTAAGAAATAATGAAGGCTTGACATATGACTCCAGCAGCAGTAGTGGGAATGGAGGAATGGATTTAATAAATATTATACGAAGAAAATTTGTAGAAATTAGAGACTGATTAAATGTATGAGATCTGGAAGAGAGTTATTTTTCTGGGTGGATGGGGTGGTGCTCTTTGCTGAAAGAACACAGGAATGGGAGCAGGTTGGAAAAGCTGATAAATTTCCATATAGGATAAGTTCAGTTTAAGTTTCCTGGGGGTTTATAATGGGAGACATCCATCAAAAAATTGGACATATGCATCTAGAAATCAGGAGATGATCCCTCAATTATCTTTTCAAATAATTTTATAACTCAATTTACCCAAAAATTACTTAACTAAGAGAAACTTTTTTAGTGCTAACTATATTCTAGCCATTAGTCTAAATCTGAATAATTGAAAAAAATGAATATTATTTAAGTATTTGCATTGCTCTTGCTTTGAAGTAGCTCACTAACTCAGAAGGGATATGTCTTGTTATCTAATAATTAACCCACAAAATATAGAAAATACAATGCCAAAAGAAATATTCACCTTTTAATTCTTTAACCTATTTTAGAATACCCCTAAGTCACCTTTTTCCAGATAAAATTTCTACTTTTTCAAGCTAGAGCTTCCTTTGAGCTTCTTCTGTTTTATACTCCCTGTCTTTTTGTGTGGCTTTTTGGATTATCACAAGACTGCTCATATGCTGTTTGACACAGAGACAGACAGCGTACCCAGGGCTCTACCAAAGTTTTACAAGCCAAGTATTGCCAGACAATAACTTCCTGGACAATGACACTTCTCTTTTGAATTTATCTTAAGCTTTTTGTCTTGTTACTTCCATTGTCTTTCTGCTCAACAATTGCTAATAAATAACAATCAAGTCTCTTTCCCTTCTCACAATGTCAACTTTTAATTATTGCATTAACTTTTATTACATATATAATTTTTTAAGTTAAATAGTTCCATTGGTATATGAGAAAAAGAATCATTACAAAAATACAGATGCTCTAAGAAATTTAATTAGGATTATGTAAATAATAAAGAACTATGTATAGGAATTATTTATTAATTGGACTTTCTTGTTTCTATTATAATATCTGTCATGATTTATATAATGAAAAATCTGATTGAAAACAGATGATATTTCCCAGCTCTAACTTCCTGAATCTTTCATGGAATTTATATAATCCCCCATAGAAGACATTTTAATCTCCATTGCATATAGGATCAATTCCAAACTCCCTAGTTTGATGCTCAAAAATTCTTCCTAATCTGTTAGACTGAATTTGAACATAAAATTGTGAACTCCAGTAGCTGACCCCCTTTCCAGCCTACACCTTTGTCTTGGTCCCAGCCATGTCTATTTGTTTGTTTCCTTCTCTCTCTAAACTCACCAACCTTTAGTTCAGTTTTTCTTCTTTTTTGGGAACTTTCCTGATCTTTCCAATTTTCAGTGATCCTAATTATATTCAGCATTTATTCTCTGTCTCCCTTCTCACTTTCTTCATATGTGTATATCTGTGTTCCCAAGTCACCTATAAAAGAAACGTTGAGGGAAGTGACCAGGAGTGAGCAAGAGACAAAGAGTTTTATCTTGCCCTCTAATTCCAGTCACATTGCATATTTTCTTACGTCTTAATAGTACTTTTAGATAGATTATAGGCATATGATTAAATGAGACTCAGATTATATGCATATAATTAAATGAGACTCAGAGAGGTTCAAATAACTTCTTAAAACTCCCTCAAGTTTTAATGGGGAACTGGATTTGAATTCAGAGCTGTCTGTTTTTTTCTCTTGCTCATCTTACCCATGGCCAGAATGAGGTGGGAATGGGCTTTCAAATTGGGGTGTTAGGGTTTAAATTGCAATGCTGCTCCTTACTAGCTATGTGGACAAATTTATCAAACATTTTCTATATTCTCCACTAAGGATTTTACAAACCTTATTACAGGTAAGATTGTGAGCAAGAACACTAAGCCATGGTGGTAATATTATTGTCACTTTATAAATAAGGAAATTGAAGCACAGGGAGTTTGGGTAACCTACCCAAGGTCATAGAATTAGAGGCACAGCTGAACTTCAATGCTGGGAAGTCTGAACCTACATTCTAAATTAATATGCTAATCATTATGCCCCTATGGGAAACTACTATAACCCTTTTAAGCAGCAACAGTTTCCTCATGTATAAAATGGATATAAGATTATTTAGAAGATTAAATGAGATAATAGGAAAACACTAAGCACAATGACTTGCATAGTAGTAACTAGATAATAATGATTGTTGTTATCTTAGTTATTTTGTTTCAGAATTAAGTCCTACAGAGCCTCCTCAGGCCATAGGCTGTTTGAGGTCCTCTGCTTCAGTGGGGGAGGGTACTTTTTCAGTTTGGGTTCAAGCAGCCAAATAAAACTGGAGCTGAGATCAACACAGCACAAGCTTTATTCAATGGCTAAAGAATGGAGAAGCAGGAACTAAGTTCACCAAACAAATTTTCATCCACAAGATGAGAAGGATTTAATTTTAAAGAGTAAAGACAAAGGGAGGAAGAGTGAGGCTAATGATGGGGACGCACATGCATTAGTCTACCTAGAAGGGACAGGGGTTTTTCAAGGGAGTGGGAAACCACCCCTTTTTGATTCTTCTTTGGTCCTTAATGTCCTGTAATGGCCATTGGTAGGTGTGTTATTTAATATGCTAATATAGTAAAAGCAGTGTATAATGAGGCTCAGGGCCTATTGGAGGTCAGATTTGTTTGCCATCTTTGTCCGAGCTGGTCCCATTTGATTTTCGTTTGTTTGTAGCTTTCTTTCTTATCTCTATACCCTTTAAATTAAAGATTTATGTTAACTCCTGCTAAAGATGGGGGTAGGTTTGTTTTGAGCAAAGACCTGAAGCAGCTCTGACAACAATTTGTGCTGTATGGAGGGCTGGGGGCAGGAATTATATATTTTTATCTCATCAAAAATTAACTCTGCATATAGTTACTTGCTTCATAAAAACTTATTCATTTTATTATTTAATATATTAGTTATTTTGAAAAATGGTGAAGTGAAAAAAGACAGAGTGTTGTTAAATATTGACAGATACATCAATACAGTATTAGATATTTTTAGATTTAAACCATATTCAATAATGGAAGCATATTTTATGCCACCACTTAGAAGCTTTGTGGGAGAAATTTCATCATTGGACATTATATCCATTTAATAGCAAAAACCTTCAATATAATCTACCTCAGAATCCAAAACTTGCTTTACTCATATTTTCCAACAATATTGCAATCCAAGTGTATTTTGGACTCTGCTTCATTATTTTCTATCATTACTCCCTTTAGGACACTCATATCTAAATGTGCCCACAGCATAGCACCTAGCATGCATTGGTATGGAGAACTTTCTGATGATTTGCAATCTGTACCAGGAGAGGAAAAGTTGTGGAGTCAGTTTTTTTTGAAAGTTAGTTTTATTTGTCTCCACCTCCAAATTCTAGCCACTCTCCTTCTAAATATGTGCCTGTGATTGCAAGGATGACAAGGCTAGAGTGTGCAGTTAGGTCAGTACTCAAATACCCCTCTGAAAAAAAATGGAAGAACTGAAAGTAGACAGGATAATGACATCACCCAACGGATAACAGAGAATTCCAGAGAATTTTATATCACAGTTTCAATTTCATTACTTGTGATTGGTCTTTTCATATTTTCTGTTTCTTTCTGGTTCAGTCTTGGAAGTTTATACCTTTATAAGAATTTGTCCATTTCTTCTAGTTTGTCCATTTTATTGTCATATATTTGCTTATAGTCGTCTCTTCTGATTCTTTGTATTTCTGTGATGTCCATTGTAACTTCTCCTTTTTCTTTTCTAATTTTACTGATTTGAGTCCTCTCCCCTTTTTTTCCTGATGAGTCTGGCTAAATGTTTATCAATTTTGTTTACTTTTTCAAGAACCAGCTTTTAGTTTCATTGATCTTTTCTATTGTTTTCTTTGCCTCTATTTCATTTATTTCTGCTCTGGTCTTTATGATTTGTTTCCTTATACTATCTGTAGGTTTTGTTCTTTCTCTAGTTGCTTTAGGTGTAAGGCTATGTTGTTTATTTGAGGTTTTTCTTGTTTCCTGAGGTAAGATTGTATTGCCATAAACTTCCCTCTTAGAACTACTTTTGCTATGTCCCATAGGTTTTGGATCATTGTGTTTTCACTGGTATTTGCCTCTATGTATTTTTTTATTTTATCTCTGATTTCTTCAGTGATCCACATTGTTACTAACATACTGTTTAGTCTCTACGTGTTTGTGTTTTTCACAGTTTTTTTTTTTCCCTGTAATTGATTTCTAATATCATAGTGTTGTGGTCAGAAAAGATGCTTGATAAAATTTCAATTTTTTTTCTGCATTTACCAAGGCATATTTCATGGCCCAAGATATGATCTATCCTGAACAATGTTCCATGTACACTTGAGAAGAAAGTGTATTCTGCTGCTTTTGGATGGAATGTCCTATAAATATCAATTAAATCTATCTGGTCTAATGCATCATTTAAGGCTTGTGTTCCCTTATTGATTTTCTGTCTGGATGATCTGTCCATTGTTGTAAGTGGGGTGTTAAAATCCCCCACTATTATTTTGTTATTTTTGATTCCCCCTTTTATGGCTGTTAACATTTGCCTTATGTATTGAGGTGCTCCTATGTTGGGTGCAGATATATTTACAATTGTTATATCTTCTTCTTGGATTGATCCCTTGATCATTATATAGTGTCCTTCCTTTTCTCTTGTAATAGTCTTTATTTTAAAGTCTGTATTGTCTGATGTGAGCATTGTTACTCCAACTTTTATTCGATTTCCATTTGCATGGAATATCTTTCTTCATTCACTCACTTTCAGTCTGTATGATTTCCTAGATCTGAAGTGGGTCTTGTTTTTGTATCCATTCAGCCAATCTGTGTCTTTTGCTTGGAACATTTAATCCATTTACATTTAAGGTAATTTTCAATATGTATGTTCCTATTGCCATTTTCTTAATTGTTTTGGGTTTGTTTTTGTAGGTCTTTTTCTTTCCTTCCTCTTTTGTTCTGTTCTTTTGTGTTTTAATGACCATCTTTAGTGTTGTGTTTGGTTGTTTTGTGTGTGAGTGTGTTGTGTGTGTATCTATTGTAGCTTTATGGTTTGCATTTCCCTTGAAGTTTTGATATAGCAGTCTGTATATATACAAGGTGGCTTTAAGCTGCTGGTCTCTTAAGTTCCATTTCCTTCATTTGTACTCTCCTTTTCTCACAGTTGCTGGGTTTGCTTTCATATTTGTGTGTGGGTGATTTCTTACTTTTACTGTATATTTACCTTTACCTGTGAAATTTTTCATTTGTACTTTTCTTTTTACTAGTTGTGGCCACTTATTTTCCCCCCACATAGAGTAGTTTCTTTAGCATTTGATTCAAAGCCAGTTTGGTGATGCTGAATTCTCTTAGCTTTTGCTTGTCTGTAAAGGTTTTGATTTCTCCATCAAATATGAATGAGAGCCTTGCTGAGTACACTATTCTTGGTTGTACATTCTTCCCTTTCAGCAATGTAAGTATATTGTGCCACTCCCTTCTGGCCTGTAGAGTTTCTGCTGAGAAATCAGCTAATAACATTATGGGCATTCCCTTGTATGTTATTTTTTGCTTTTCCTGCTGGTGTTTAAATTATTATTTTCTTTACAAATAAAAAGTTGATCAGGGTAAATTATTCTCAGACTTATTATTCCCATGGTGCACTCATAAAAGTTCATTTCTGAACCTGAAAAGCAAAGAAGATCTTGAATCTGTTGAGATGCCCCATGGTTCATATTTGTGGTTTAAACCTGCTGACATTTTTCATTTACACTTGGGCTGTCAAATCTAACTTTGCATTGGATTCACCTTGGTTGTTGTTACAAGCATTAGTTCATAATTACCCCTCAAAATATGTGCAATCAGCCAGGGGTTGATATATCACTATTTTAAAGAGTTCTTCAGCTGATTCTGATGGTACTTTTGCTATGCCTTCTGAAATACAATAATGTCATGTTCAAGAGAGAAAGGCAGCCTGATAAATTGTTTCTTAATTGTGTATGTGAATAACCACCTCAAAAAGTAGAAAAAAGAAATTAGCCATTTTCTTCTTATGAAGAAAAGCTCTGCACTCAGTATAATTCCTTCTGTTCTACAACAGAGTCCCATCCAAGACCATGTTCTCCAAGAGTATTTGATGGATACCTGGTGAGGAAAAAAATGATGAAATGGCAGTAGGACACCAAGATGGAAATTACGGTTGTGGGTTCTTGACAATTCAGTACTAGAGGACGAATTAGAAGCAGATGAGTTAGGTCTCTCAATGTCAGGTGTATCTACCTCTAAGTGAGAAGAGCTTGATTATCTTCAGGTTCTCCAGAAAATAATAAAAATGATTAAATAAAATAGATCAATTTTTATCAACAACTGAAAGAATGCATACTATATTTTTTTTTGTAGTTTCTTTTGTAACTCCTTAAAAACAAAGACAAAATGTTTCTTTGTTGTGTTTGTAGAAAGGATGTAATTTAAAATATAGCACAAAGTCCACAGGCTTCACACTGAATAATTGACATTCTCTAATACCAGGGGCAGTACTGTAGAACTGACAATAAGGTTTTTGCACATGTTTTGGCCTAGGAGGAAAAAAATTGGATTCTAAGGAACATAAAAGTACACAGGCAAACTGGATTTACTAAGGAAGAATCTGAGTGCAGAGAAGTAAGATAAATTAACCAAGGGCAGGCAGATACTGTAGGTGTTGGCAAACAGGTCTCTAAGGTTATGGGTTTGCAATAGCAATTTAAAAATTAGGATGCAATAAAGGTGAATTCTGTACTTAGCCCTCATCTGTTCTCTGAATTTTATTGGCTGCCTTGGTGTGTGTGTGTGACCTAGAGCATGGAGGTAAATATTTACATATAGACAAAATCCAGTCCTGTTTGCAAAGTGAGAATTAAATGAAGACATTTAAATAACATGCTTGTATCTGCTCATAATTGACACTCAAGAACTGGTTTATTATTACACATACATAAGTCTAAGCTGTCCAGCCGTTTCTTGCACAATGATATATTTTGTGGCACAGATACTGTTTACACTTTTAAAAGTTATTGGTAGAGACAAAGTTCAGGGTACTAAAGGATGACTCAAGCTGTCTGTAAATCTAAGCTGTCACTGTAAAACTCATCAATGATACACTAAATCTGAAAACCAGCAAAAGTAATATTCCTCCCAAGACTGCAGATACTGTCATCCAGGTTAATAAGCATTTATTGTAAAATATTATTGGAAAGTTTCCCAGAACTGTTTTCTCCCCGGGAAATATGTACTTACAAGAGCCATGGTCTAAAGGTAACTCTATCCCCCATCATATATTAAGTTGAGAAATAACCAATAAGGGACAGTGTAATTGGTGGCACTTATGAAAAAAGAAGTTGGCATTGACAGCCATTTTACTACATTTCAAAGATATTGAAGAAATAAATCATGATGATTGATAGTAAAGAATTTGGATTTTTAAAACCCTAGGCTTGGAAACTCAAATGATATAGAGACTCAAGATGGATTCTAGGCACTGAACACATCTGAATTGCTCCAGGCATCAGTAAGAACCTCAGCATTCATGGGTCCCCTAGGCCTTGCCAGGAGTAATGACCAGGACAATAGCTTTTGAATGAACAAAGCTCTTATAACATTTGAATTACCTTCAGCAAACAAAGCAAACTGCTTATTTCATTATTCCTGCCTTCTGATACTTCAGATGTCCAAAACAAACTTTTATTGAATTGTATTAATGTAGTTTTGCTTTTCCATGGTCTGACTTCTGAAAAAAAAATATTATTCTTATTCTTATGATGGAGGCTAGATAAGCACTTCTAATCATCCCAGGTGGTTGTGTTAATGTGGGATACCAGTGGAGACTATTTTTGAATATAGTACATTGTGTTATCTATTAATTAAGGCAGGGAGTATTGCTAACAGAATTAAATACTTGTTTAGATTTGTTTGCCTCCTCTTGTCCCCTAAAATACTGTTCTAATCAGCAGACCTATTTTCTACCCTTTTTGATACCACAAACTTACCTATTGTTTGAGTTAAATCATAGAAGGCCGTAGCCCTTGGCTTTCCAATGTGAAGCACTAAATATAAAATGAGTTACTGAAAATAAGACAAGTCTGGTGCCATAAACCTGTCAACCTCATCTCCAGGATTTTCTTTCCAGATGGCACCACATACTTTCTTGATATTACCTTGCACTGAAAAAGTTGGGCATTTATGAATCTCATGTTTCAACACATTCTCAATAATGTAAAAGAATTGGGAGTAATAAGCATGGATCATTTTGAATCTATCATGTGTGTGCATTAAACTGGCATTCGATATTTAGTTAACATGAAAAGCAGAAGACTTTTAGTTTGAGTTTAAGATTTGGTGATTGCATTCTTCCGTTTTCCATGCTCCATCAAAGAACATCAAAACAATCATGGAGGAGCAGATGTTGATATTTTCTCTAGTGATGAAGCTAACATCCAAAGGATTCACAATTCCTTTTTTGTATATCATCTAAAGCAGAGCCAGATGCAGCAAGTGGATTTGGCCCAAAAATTAGAATTAGCTCAAGCCAAATGTCCTTAGGAGGATTGTAATGTGTCCTGCCTGGGCAACACAAAATACAATATTGGACTTTCTGGAGCTATATGAGAAGAGGCAACGTGCAATTTACAAACAAAGCTAATTGGAACTGTATCAGGAAGACTTTATTTTTAGCAAAGGATCTGGTCAGTTTATTATACCTAAATTACAGTGGTAATTAAAATGAAAAAAAAAAAGAAGTGGGTCGTGGCTTCAGAGTCAAGCACTTTGCTGCCATGCTTAATGGTTTAGAATCACAAGCATGGTTGTAACTTTGTTGATGGTTATGTTAAGACATTCTTTCCTATGTATATATTTTAGATTAAAATAATTACTTGGATGTACAGTGATACAAAAATTACTGAAATTATAGGCCTAGATGTGAATTATCAGACTAAAAAATAAAGATTCTACATTACCTGACTGCTCAAAGAATGGTCCAACTTTGATGTCATTGGGGATTTTGTTAGAAATGCAGACACTATGGCTGCACCCCAGACCTACTAAATTAGAATCTCATTTAACAACATCCCTGGGTGATTTATATGCACGTTGAAGTTTGAGATGCACTGCTCAATTACTTTAAGAAGGTTTGATGTGTCAGTGTTTGTGTATGTGAGTCACACGTACAAGAATAGCACTGTCATTGAAAATCAGTTTATGTTTTATTTTTCAATATATTGCAACCTTGAACCTATGACTAATTTTGTTCCCTACTTCTTGCTCTTCAGAAGCAACTTGCTCCCATGTTAATCATGTCTGTCCATCCCTACTGGACTCACATCAAGGTAAAACTTCTACAGAGGCTGTAGGCTTAAAGAATGTTTGGGTTATAAAGTTGCCTCTATATTTTTTCAATGAGAGATATCATGAAATTTTCTTAAGATAATAAGAGTAATTGCTAGTATTTACTGAATATATATATATATATATATATATATATATAATGTTCAAACAACTCTTGCAAGGGTTTCATAAGCATCATCTCATTTATCCAAATATATAAGATGGGTATGATTATTCCTGTTATAAAGATGTTGACAGTGAGTTTCAGAAACTTTAAATAAATTACCCAAAGTCACAAAGGTAGTATGTGGAAGAGTCAGAATTCATACGACATAACCACTACTGTAAGCAGTTTTTGCCAGAAAACCACCCTCAGCAGGAAATCCCCTTTCTTGCCAATTTAAGCAAAGCTACATTGTAACTAATTTTTAAATCAGGTGCCCCCGTGCTCTACTCATCTCTGGCCCTAGCACAACATTCAAATCTTTTCATCATGGAATACCTTGCCTAAGCTGTTGGTTCTTTCCATAGATCAAAGAAGTAGAAATAAAGAATAAGCAATTAACAGATGACCAGACCTATTCCCTAGCTTCCCCTTCAGTACTCCTGTGAACAAACTGTGTGAACAAAATATTATCTAAAGAAGAATCACAAGAAGTCAACAAGCCTGCACACAAGCTTGCACACAGTGGGGGATGGTGATGACTCTGATCCCCCATCTCAATGATTATCTAAGATGACTTCCCTTTTTCCCATTAAAAACTTTCATGGCTAAGCAGAATCTTGAGAGATGTTTTTTGGGGGACACTGAGTACACCATCTCCGCAGATTGCTGGTATTCTGATTAAAAGCAACTTTCTTTTCTACCAACATTCCTCTCTTTCATGTATTGATTTTCAAGTGGTGAGCAGTCAGACCTGATTCAGTAACAGATGCTGAATATCTCTAATTAGTAGAGAAATGCAAACCCAAACCACAATGAGATATCACCTCACACCTGTCAGAATGGCTATCATCAAAAAGTGTACAAATAACAAACGTTGGTGAGAATGAGGATAAAAGGGAACCGCTTGTACACTGTTGGTGGGAATGTAAACTGGTGCAACCACTATGGGAAACAGTATGGAGGTTCCTCAAAAATCTAAAAATATAACTATTATATAATCCAGCAATTCCATCCCTGTGTGTGTATATATATATATATATATATATATATATGAACACCAATTTGAAAAGATACATGGACCCCCATATTCATAGCAGCATTATTTACAATAGCCAAGATATGGAAGCAACCCAAGTGTCCATCAACAGATGAACAGATAAAGAAGATGTGAGATATATACATATATATGTGGAATATTTCTGTATATGGCTGTAATATTTCTCAGCCATAAAAAAGAATAAAACGCTGCCATTTACAACAACGTGGTGGACCTAGAGAGTACTATGCTTAGTGAAATAAGTAGACAAATACTGTATGTTATCACTTATATGTGGAATTCAAAAAACAAAACACACATGTATATAACAAAACAAAAACAGCCTCATGGATATGGAAAACAAACTGCTGATTACTAGTGAGGAGAGGGAAGAAGAGAGGGGCAAGATAGTGGTATGGGATTAAGAAATACAAACTAGTATGTATAAAATAGATAAGCAACAAGGACATATTGTACAGCATAGGAAAATGTAACCATCTTTTTTAAATAACTTTAAATGGAGTATTATCTATAAAAATATTGAATCATTATGCTGTACACCTGATATAATACTGTAAATCAACTACAGGTCAATAAAAAAAGAAAGTTAAGAGTAACTACATATATTGTGTTTCAGTACACAGAAGAGTGCATTCTTTAATATGGTCAGCTATATCCCAGTTATGAACAAAAATGTCACATTTCTTTCTTCTCAATATGTTCTATATACCTCTATATATCTTAGAGTATAGTCTACAATATTCAGTGGCAGAAGCATTATTTTTTGGAGTTTATGAGAATCATGATTCTTAACATTCTATTCAAAATAAATATTGCATTATAATATTGAATATGCATTTTAAAATTGCAAAATGCCCCCAGAGACTTTGATAAGCCACCCTTTCTCCCCATGAAAATCAATAAATTTATGAGCTCCACAACACCAGGATCATTAGTTTAAATATCCTCTTCAACAGCCTACTCATTCTAGAACAGCAGTGTAAAAAGTTAATACACTTTTGATAAATATTCATCTTATTTAACAGAATGGAAAAACTACATGCTTAAATATGGGTCAGTGATGCAGTACCAACTGGGTGCATAAAAAGGAAAAAAAAAATCTGTCATGCAAATAGAGAACAGAGTGGCATAGAAAGCACTGATTAGACAAAGGCATCCTAAGTCAAATATGATGTAGATAACTTGTAGTGAGTGGCAGTCAAGATAACGGACATTCTTGAGAAAGAATTAGAAATCTGTGATTATTTTTAAAAGGAAAGGGATGGGGACATACTCAAGAGATGGCTCTGGCAACGGTTACATATTTAAGAGTAAAAACAAGAGCAGGAAGATTAAATCACAAAAGAGCAGATTCAAGTCAAGTCATAAAGATCTAGTCTATTATGGCTGGAATCATGCCTTTCTTTTAAAATGTTTTCAGTAAATATTAGTAGATTTGAGTAAAAATGATATATTTTATAAATGTGATTATGGAATCATTATATTATACCATCTATCAGGGGGAAAGGGTGATTTAAAATAAGAGTCACCGAATGTGTGTCTGGAACTTTTGCTCTCAGCCAGCCGTCAAGAGCACAGTGTCTATGCTTTCAATCTGATAAGACTGTTGACCAATATTGACTCACTTGCTTGGCTCCATTGGTGACCTTCAGAGTTGAAGAAGTAGCCAACCTCTGGTTTATATGCAGGGAGATAAAACTCAAGACCCACCCAAGACCTTTCCGTTTGGGTAAGGAATGATTTAGGGACATTGGCAACCCTAAGCCATTGACACATTTGATAAAAGCCATTTACTTCATTTTTGAAATTGATTTTAAACTTTGTTGGAGAGTTTTTATGTTCCAATCAGAAATCTAATCCAAAGCTTTTAAAGTTCAATTTTTACTCATAAGTTATTTTCCTTTGTTTAGGGTATAGATTTTTTGGAAGTATTCAAATGAAAATAATACAATTCTTAAATGACAATTTAGAACATTAACAAATAATGAACACTTTTGCAAAATCAAAAAAATTAGAGAATTCTTTCATTTTGTTACTAAACAGGCTACCAGGTGAGTTATATTAAAAATGAAAAATGAGCCATGGGAATGATGATGGAAATGTCTATCAGGGTCCCACAAAATCTGGTATTTGAATTGGTGGAAATCACAGGGAGGACTGAGGCCTCACCCAGGTGCCACATCCTCAGTACAGAATTCCAATGTCTTAAAATGAAAAGCACGTTAAATCTTCAACTGCATGTTTTACAGATGAAATAATTTGTGTCCAGGGAGGCTAAAGGATTTTCTTAAGGATGTACAAGCTAAACAGTGGCAACACTGGAAACAGACATAAGATTTCATGACTTCCCTAACATTCAATCAATAAAACCTGTTAAATTATTGGATGGATGTCCTCATAAGGTGGTTCAAAATTTCAGAACAGAAATGAGTGGGATCCAATCCTAAATTTTGTTGAAGAAATGTAGATTAAGGCAAAGGTAAATCTGGCATCTTCCTAACTCCAGAAATCTCAACTCACCATAAAGTCATATACCAGAATATATAATGAACACATAAAAAACATTTATTAAGCATTGGTTCCAAGTTAGAGTAACGCACGGCCTTTTTGAAAGAGTGTTAAATGCATTTATTATTGGTGAATAGCTTATTCCCCTGACTGCAGTATTTCTAAGTAATGACTATTTTGGAGGTGACGAATCTCTCTTTACATCCTATTACCAAGCAATACACATTTCACTTAGGATAACATGGGAATTAAATAAAGAGACACAATTTCAGATGGAAAATAGTACTTGGAATAATTAGATTACAGGCAGGTCTCCATAAAACTTTTAAAGAACACTAGAGCAATATGAATTCTGGGGCAATTTTTCTTCTGGGTTTATATGATGTGTTTTAACACAAAAATGCTTTTCACAATAAAGTTCTAAAAGACCAATGGACCCTTTAAAAAATTCAAAATCAGAGCATCAGAGCAAATCAAAATCAGAGCAAATTCTAATGCTCAATGAGGTAATTGGCCACATGCCACTCTTGCTACAATTTAATCAGAATTTTTATATTCTATAATCATCACAATAAAAATTCAAATATATTCATTTTATTAAGAAGTATTAGATTTTAGTGAATTTTATCTTCAGAAACTCCATTTTGTCCCATTTTCATCTTTTCTAAGCATTTAAAATAAGTCATGGAATGACAACTTATTTCAATTTAAATGAACATTTTTCTGTTTTTGTTTTTATTTCTCTCTGCCTTTCTTGAGTTAATGCTAGTCAATACAACTTTCTGGGATGCTGAGAAAATGTCTTCAGCCATTTGTACATATACAGGTAGTTCAACAGTAATCAAAGTGGTTTATCTTCTTTATTCACTTGAATAAATAATATTTGTATTCCCACCCACCTCAAACTTTGGCTTAAAAAAAGAAAGATACTAGACAGGTACATTTACATGCTATTACAAATTGTGTGGAAAGTAAGAAAAGAGGGTAAAAGAGGGTAGAACTAGTTAACTTTAACTTACTACAATTAAGGAAGGTTTTATAGACAACATAACATGTGAGTGAGATGATGAACAATAAATAGAATACATAAAGGCAGAAATGGCAGGTGGGGTACCTTTTAGATGGCATGGATGTAGATGTACATGTAGATGTAGTTAGATAGATAGATAATGACTTATTTGAAAGCATAGAGTTGAAGTAGAAAAATAAAAGACATGGTTAAGGTATGCTTAGTGGGTAGTATTTATGTTTAGGTTACAAAATTATATTCAGATCAATAGAGTGCTTTAATTGTAAGACAATGGATTTTAACTTATATCATTATTTCTCAAATTTAAGACCTTGTGTATCTCCAAAAACCAATGGTTTCACAGACTTTGATTCCAGTTGAATTAAAATTTGAGTGGGAACTCTCTAAGTGAACACTTGAAGTATCACCATTGTAATAAAAGTGTAAGCATATGAACTAAAACCAAGTGGCAAGTCTGGATTACAAAGTGGCCATCCAGAATGATCCAGAATATGCTTATATTGATTTATTAATTGTTATTTAAATGAATTTGTATAATTAAGAAGAAAATCCATAGAGAAATTTCATTCCCTGATAACAAGGATCTGTAATCCCCAATTTAAGAGGCACTGTCTTATAGTCAATGTAGAGCCATTAAAGTTTAAAAGTACAATTAAATTGTCACTTTAGAAGAATTATTCTAGAGAATTTCATCTTAAGAGATACTGGGGAACTTTCCTGTTCATTAGATTATTCTATCAACTAATATTTAACTAATTCCCTAGATTCCACCTAGATACTAGGTGTCAGAGAAACAAAGATGAATACATGGTTCTGCCATAAAGAAGCTCATGGTTTAGTTGAGGAAAATGTCCTTGGCTTATAAAAATAATAAAATATGAATATGCAATGGTAGAGAAATTGACAGAGAGGTGGCATTTAACCCAGCATGGAGGGCAGAGAAGACTGAATGACTAAGCTAAGTGTTAAACAGTACATTGAAATTGTGTTTAAGTTTGAGAGTGAGTGTGTGTGTGTGTGCGTGTTTGTAGGGGCAGGGGTGGGGCCCTTGAAGAAAAAAAAAAACAGCACGAATAAACATTCCTTTGTTGTTGCTAAAGTGAAAAGTTTGAAGCAGCAGATATTAGGGAATCAAACTGGGAGTGTAAACAGCAGCTAATCCCTGTGGTTGTAGTAAATTGCTGTTAAGACACTGGCTTTATCTTTGGGCCATGGAGAGCTCTTAGGGAATGGGAAGTGAGGGATGACACAGTTGACTTGATATTTTAGTAAGATAACTCTAAGAAGAGGAATAGGGATAGTAGATAGAAGATTATTCTAATATTATCCCAAGTGATGAGTCCCTGGGCTAGAACACGGGTGATAATAGATAACAGAATGAAAAAAATTACGTTTAAGAGGTAAAATCAGTAGAATACTGACTACGCATGGGGCATGACTGAAAGGAGGAAGTTAAGGATAAATAAGTTTTCTGGCTTAGACATATCTATCAATTGAGAATGAGATTATAATGAGATGGAAAAAACCTTGAAGAGAAAATGATGAGTTAATTTTGACATATTGGGAGTATAGGGCCTGTGGGCTACCCAATACATGACTATATTGACAGATGAATATACAAATCTGAAACCTGGGCAAAAGCTATGGCTTAGAAATACAGTTTTAAGATTCAAAAATTTAATAGTTGAACAATCTGCTGATGTTTAACATAGGTGCAAGTTATTAAGCAATTACAGGAGGCTAGGCTCTTTCCAAAGTCCTTTAAATGAATTATCTCATTTAACACTCAACAAATATATGGATTAAATACTAGTAAAATCCCCATTTTACAGACCAGTAAAGTGAGAATTGGTGTCAAGAGAGGAACTGGTCCAAGGTCACAAAGCTAGCTAGGGTTGAATCTCAGAAAGAAGTTCAGGAAATCTGACTCCATAGACTATATGGCTTCTCTGGGAAACTGTATAGTGAGAGAAGCTGTTGGCAATAGCAGAACCATGGAGAACACCAGCATTTAGTGTTTTATGTTTATTATTTTATTAAAATATAGGTGAGCCTATGAGTGAGAGAGTCAGCAGAGATATTTATAGAGAACCAGGCTACATAGTGTCATGGTGGTCAGGTCAGCGGTCAATTTGAGAAGCCAGTAAAAATCCATAATTTGGTTTGGCAATTGAAATGACATTTGTAAAAGCAGCTTCAGTAGAATTTAGGAATATAAGGGATATTACAATTGTCAAGGTGATAATTAACTTGTTTTGAAATAACTACTGTCTTGAAAGTTCAGAAGACAAAAAGAAGAGAGATTCAAGTAGACTCTAAGCTTTGATTTGTATTGGATCCGGTCTGCATGGTTGTGCAACTTCCATACCTTCCCTAAATTCACCTTGTTCTAAATGATCCTTAGTGTTATTTCAGCTAACTTGGAAATATAACCAGTTATCAGCACCTCTTTAATCCCAACTGGGCTTGACTTGTTTCCACCATCTAAGCAACCTCCTTGCTTTTGTAGGACAAAAAAATAAATAAAAGCCAGCCGACAGCCTATTCCTCATAAAGTAACCAAGGTAATACTTAGATATATTTGTTTCTTCTAAAGTGTAAATTCCATAGATCCCTACAGCTAGAACAAAGTATTACCCAGAATAATTCTCAAAAATGTGTGTTAAATGAATAGACAAAAAAAGGAAATAATGTTTATAGCAATGATTCACATTGCTTGTTCCCTTTGGAGGTTTTCTTCAACTGGGAAATAATTTTCCATAGCTATATTTAAGAAGGCATATCATCACACTGTCAAATAGACATAATGAGGTAGCAGGAATTGATAATCAATAGAGTATCATTTCTTCACAAAGATCTGAAAATTTAAGAATGCAAAGGAAAACTATAAGCACAATTTCTTTTTCTTCACATAGGACAAAACCTGATATTGTCATCTAAATTCTTCGTTTATATCAAAGCAGAAATGAAATTACAGGGGTGATGATTTTAGTTCAACTCAATAAAACTAGTTCCTGAGTGCCAAGGGCTGTTTTAGATACCAACAATAAAGTGTCATTTTAGAAATGAAAATCATGGGCTGACCTAAAAAATCATGTTTGTTCTCAGGTCACACAGGGTGTACTTTTAACTAGAGTGAATGTAGCAGGGGTTAAGAGAAGCAGTCTTTTTGTTTATCATGTTATTTATAGAAAAATATGATTTGCCTATTTACCACAGTGTCCATTAAGTGCACCAGCTATTATGTAGTAAATTTTTCCAACATAATGAATATATTCAGTTGAAAATCACCAGAGCAACTCTTTTATAGAATGATAATGGCTGTGAGAAATACAGCAGTAATCCAGTCAAATGTCTGCCCACAGATTTGGGTATTGCTATAGCAGTCCACATGCTTCCTGCAATTACAAGCCAGTCTTATATTTATCAGCTTATTTTTCATATACAGCCAGTTTTACCACCCCTTAAACACTGTGAAGGATCTTGTAATTAACTTTTTATTGTTACACTTGTATAAAAAGTGCCTCTGAAGCAACTTAATGTAGAAAATGATAAGAATATTAGATTTTCTTGTGGTTTATATCACTTCAAATAAAAATGTTTATTTTTCTCAATACTTTTCTGGATTCCTCCATCTGAATGATAGAGATCATGTAAAATTTATTCCATTGCAATTTTGAAGAATGAGAATTTCTAATCTAGAGACTTGCTTTAATGGCTCAGTTCCTCTGAAATTTGGAAGTAAATATTTTAAAAATTCCTAAAGATCCTTTTCTTCAAATCTGCCTTGCAGTCAGTCTTAATTTTATTTGAGAACTCTGAATTATTAGAGTCTCATATTTTTATTTACACTCTAACCTATAGTATTATCCCTGGATGGGTCTAAATAAATGCAACTAGATCACGGGTTCTCAATTTACTGAGTCTATGTATTTGAATGGAACAAAAAGAGAACATATTTATTTTTAACTAACCTCTAATTGACAGTTGTTATTTGTTCCATTATAAATATAGTCAACCAACTGGAGCACTACTAACAGTACCTATGCTTTGTCACAAATAGAAAAGACAGTTTTCAAATCATCTGCAAGTTCTGCAGAGAACCCAAGGTATCGCTAATGATTATCACTACTTTGAAATTACAGCAGTTATTTTTCCTTCTGGTTAATCTTATTTAATATGTTAAAGAAGCATTTACATTACTGTATCACATTTATTAATACTATGATAAATGTATTTCAATATAATTGGTTTCCTTTGCAAATTCCTCTCCTTTATTTTGTGTGTTTAAAAGCATTATTCTGAGGAGGGGCTCTATAACCTTCACCAGACTGTAAAATGTGTCTACTACTCAAAAGATGACAGGGTGGGTTTGGGATAGCCTGTTCCTTTTTTGTTCACACACTTAGTCTCCCTTCAAATCAGACAATTATCAAAAGAATGTTCAGTTTTCAGAATATTTCTTCATACCTCTACGTATTCCAATTGTTGGTAGTTTTATTCCTCAGCAATTCATCAAGAAAATTGCAGAATTGGGATCTATCTTCTAAATTTTTTTTCCAGATCAATCTGCTCCTAATATTGTTGTCAGAGTTAAAAATTCAGCCAATTACTTAGGGCTAAGAATTCTTTTGAGCTTTTTATGTCTATTACAGAATTGCATAAAGGAAATAAAACATCACTTTTAGAGGTAAATGGAAGGAAGCCCTTCAAGCCCTCAGGAAATTACAAACATAATGTTACAGTAAAAAACAAAACAATCAGTTAGCAAGTTAGTCATCAACTCCAGCCAACTAGCAAGTTGAATTGGTCATCTAGTTTTTGGTCAGAGGACACTGGGAATTTTTCCCCTATGCTGGTTTCTTCCACAAAACTTTACCTTCTCAAAATTTCTGTTTTTACATTACATCTGCTTATTCTGAATCTCATTTTCTCAGGCTCTTTGCAACCTCCCATATCTTCCAAGGTGGTAGGTAATTAATCTCTTAATGGAATTAATACTATAGAAAAAAGAAAGGTAGAAGAAAAATATATTTTCACATCCACTTATTTTTTCTTTCATCATTTGTTGAGCACTTTCTAGGGATTAGGCACTATGGAGAGTAAGAATAAAGCATGGTGCTTCTCTGCAAGTCCCTCTTTTACACCTCAGTCCCCTCTTCTTTCTACACTATGCTACTCACCACCCCCTTGGCATGTTTTAACAGATACTATAAGTATCTGAATTTTTAAAGTGACCTTAGAGTAGTAAATTGCTATTTCTAACTTACAGAAGTGTGACTTTTGTGTTGGACTCTCCAATGGTCCGTGCTTAATTATCTGAAGAGAAAGGGAAGGGATTGCATAATTGACAGAATTTAATGCCCCTGCCTTCCTAGTCAGATGACAACCCGGCCACCCATTGCTTAGTGTCAGTCCTGGTGGAACCAGGGAATGTTGGCTCCAACTTGTGTATGTATTTTTAAGCAAAAATTAGATCACACTGTACATACTGTTTTCTAACAACTTTTTCAGCTAATAATTTCCATCTTTCCACTTCAGTAAATGTTTCTTTCATCTAGAATTCAGACTCATTTCAAAATGCCCCAGTGATTACTAAAATGTCCTTCATAGTAATTTGTCTAAACTAGGATCCTATCCAGAACTGTGCATTGTCCCTTATTGTTCTGTGCCTTAAAGCTCTTTTTAAGACATAGCACCAAAATGTCTTCAATTATTTATCATTCTTAGTTTTGTGGTTGTTGTTCAAACACCAATATATCATGTTTTGTAATCATGCTTACATATTCCCTGAGTATATTTAATTTTAAATTTCCTCTCCCTCTTTTATTTCTAATTTGACCACAATTACCGTGAAAAATGCATTCCTTCACACCAATCTATATGATACAAGCAATAAAATATTAGTTTGTCCTCTCATGAAGGGCTATGAACAGGGGTTATGGTGACAACAGTTTGCTGACATTTTCTTTTCTTCTGTGTCTATGAATAAATTCCTTTACAAGAAATTGACTCCTTTGTAAATGTTAATGTTTAACTAGTTCAGAAACTGTAAGAGGCTTTGATATAGCCAATCTTGAGCATACTCAATACATACATATCTTATATTTTTAAAAGACTAGCTTTTTATAGGAAATTAAATTGAATTCTGCCTTGAGGCACACAATTTAAAGCATGCAGTTATTCAGCCTAAATATACACACATTATTTTCAGCATAATTTAATCATAATTGGAATTGTCGTTGGAATCATCATTCAGAATTGCTGCCTCCTCACCTCTTGCCATGAAGTTTCATTCTGTCCCCCACTCCCCACTTTGTCTAAGAACTCTGTCAGTCTTATCAATATGCCTTAGCTTTTTTCAGACTGCACTAGACATAAAGGAAAGGGGAGAAAATGGGCTTTTTGAAGATGATTGAATTTTGTATAAATCCAAACCTCATTTCCTATTTGGCTTTAGTGAATAAAATGATATTTGTAAAATCCTGCAATAGTGAGCATCATTTTTATCATTTTTAACATGAAGCCAATTCAATAGAAATGAGCTGAGATGAAGGACAATTAAACATAGTTCTGACTTTAGAGTGTTGTTGGCATTCCTAGAAAGGTTCCTTTTTCTGATCATATCTAACTTCTATTCATTTCTCCTGCTTTATATTGTTTTACTTACAGCTTCACACTATTTGGATTCTGAGAATATATTATTTCTTCCTTACAAAGAGCTTAAAATAGTGAAACCTAAATATACAGGATAGTGGCAGAAATAGGGCAGTCTCCAAAGTGCTGACTCTGATTTCTGCAGTTCAATTAAGGTGGCTATGAGATGCCCTTCTACTTGAGCTGCATAGCTATAGCCTTCTTTCCCTAAAATTGATACTTTTCTAGTCAATAAGTATTTATTGAGCATATACTATATGTCAAGCTTGGGATACAGCAACAGTAAACGGAATAGAAAAAACAAAATCCCCACCCTACATAGTTTATGTTCTAATTAGGTTTGTGTGGTGGGGGGAGGGGATAAGGGTGATAAGAAATAGATAGTAAGGAAAAAAAGAAAAGAATAATATAAATCATATTGGATTATGGTAAGTGCTAAGGAGAGACCTGAAGTTGAGAATGGGGCACTCATCAGAGAAAGTCTCTTAGAGAAGAGAACATTTGATTAAAGCCCTAAAAGAGGTAAAAGAACAAGCCCTGTAGATATTTGGAGAAATATCTGTAGTCATGATTCTAAAGAAGGCAGGGAGATTCCTGTAACCAGAAAGGGTTGGGCATAGTTAAAAACTAAGGGAAATCCAGAATTTAGAGTGTAGACTCTCACTCCTTCTTTTTGCAACTCTGAGTACCTTGCTGAGCTACTGGATCACATGGAGGCTTAGCTGGATTTTATCTTTTTTTCCCGAGTGATAATAAAAATTATCATAACCATTTGAGTTCTTAATACTTTTCAGACGTTTTAAGATCTTTACATAAGTGTTTTTTTTAATCCTCTCATCGGTTCTCTGAGACAAACAATGACATCTTATTTACCAAGGGAGGGGACTGAAATCTGTGCTTAGCTAGTGGAAAGCGGAGCCAGATAAAAACCCAGATCCAAAGCAAGAGGTCTGTCTGCCTCCAGCCTGTGAACTACTGACTGCTCTGCCATACAAATACCCACACATCTTGAGATGCATGTGTGGACATATTCATAGATAGGATGAATTACTTTTGTAGAGTGTTGACTTGAAAAAGAATCACAACATGAGAACTGTGAGGTAAGTTTTATTTGTGGCAAAATTAGGACTATAACCTGGGAGACAGAATCTCAGATATCTCTGAGAAACTGCTCCAAAGAGGCAGGGGGAAATGTCAGTATATATGTGATTTTGGTGAAGGGGGAGTACATGAAATCAAGCACATATTTTTTGCAGAAGTTTTCTGCTAGTCTTGTGAAGGTTACTGCTAGTCACAAGGAGCAGATGTCACCATGAAGGATTTTAGTGCTTTTCTAGATATGAGGAGATATAAGAACTGGGCTCATAAAATCGTCTTCTGAAAATATCTATCTGAAGAACTGTTCTGCCAGTTTTTCCCAGAGCACAGAGTACCTCATTTCTGCTCTCCACCCTGAGCTCCTTTCAGTGGGTGTTAAAAGTCAGCAGCTGCAGCAGCACATGATTTAATCCTTGTAGAGGCAGATGGCAAGTGCCAATGGGCAAGTGCCAGTTTGTAGTAGACAATAGGACATTAAATTTTCAAAATAACATCAAAGATTCAGTAGTTTATTTTTAAGAGGCTCAATCTAAAATCTTCAGTCAAATCTGATATGACCTATAATTTCTGCTTTTTCACAAATACTATTAGAGAAAGCCCAGGTATGGGATGACAAGAAGTAAAGAAGACCTGTAAGAGTGCTTTCTACAGGCAGCTGTTGAGAAGACAAAATTCTGCTTGTGCATATGTAGATGTTTATTATAGAATATTACCCCAAGAAGGGGTAAGATTCTATAATATTGAATAAGGAAGGGTAGTGTTGGAGAGGAAGAAGTTATCCTCTACTTTTCTAGATTCATCTGGCTGGTCTAAGAATTAAATTAACATTAGACAGGAGAGGGTCAAACAAAATTTAATAACATGTATACATGGGAGAGACCCAGAAAAACTGAGTAACTCTCCAAAATGGCTGAAATCTTCACCTTATATGCCATCTTCATTTAAAGCCAAAAAAGGAGGTTGGGGGTAGTGGTTTGGGAACTCAAAGGGGAGGAAGGCAATTTACATGGAGATACAAAAGCAAATGTTTGTAAACAAAATTTTGCTGGGTCATGCAGAGACAATGGGACATAGAGAGAAATTTTAACAGACTTTCTTAGGTTCCTTCCTGTCTACCACACTCAGTTCATACTATAGTCATCTATGGTGATAACTCCTTTCCTGGAACATTTCCTCTATCTATATTCCTTAGTCAGTTAGGGTGAAGATCAAAGTTTCTTCCTAAGACTTTTGGGCCTTGATTTTTTTCAACTCAAAATAATCCGCATGCCAAAGAGACAATTTTGGTTGACAAGTTCGCTCCCCTACAGTAGCTAATAGCATCTAGTTCAAACTCAGTTGGGGCAGAAATTCTTCATTCATCTCTCTGACAAGATGGCCAAAGCATTTCCTTGAACACTTTTTTTTTTTTTTTTTGGCTGCTTTGGGTCTTCGTTGATACAGGCGGGCTTTCTCTAGTTGTGGCAAGTGGGGGCTACTCTTCATTGCAGTGTGCGGGCTTCTCATTGAGGTGGCTTCTCTTGTGGAACATGGGCTCTAGGCGTGCGGGCTTCAGTAGTTGTGGTGCACGGGCTCTAGAGTGCAGTCTCAGTAGTTGTGGCACATGGGCTTAGTTGCTCCATGACATGTGGGATCTTCCTGGACCAGGGATCGACCTGTGTCCCCTGCATTGGCAGGTGGATTCCTAACCACTATGTCACCAGGGAAGCCCCCTTTGAACACATTCCTCTGTGACATTTTGTTGTCGGACAGCTTCTATCCCAAGGAAAAGCTGCTTCACATTGAGTTTCTTTGGCCTGTTGTAACTTGATATCCTATCTGTTTCATCTTTATTACATTTTTAGTGAGAATACTGTATTGTCAGGCGAATCAAGTTCTAGTCCATTGTTGAACACTAACTAGCTTTACACTAATGATTCATGTAACACCTTTTGGGTTTAAATTGTGACATGAGCAGCATAGCAAGTCTTTTTTCTCTAACAGCCCTTCACTTATCTTATGGCCATTGTGCACACCATCCTGTCATAATGTCTATTACATTTTTTTAATTGAAATATAGTTGATTTACACAATTGTGTTAGTTTCAGATGTACAGCAAAGTGATTCATATATATATGTATATTTCAGATTATTTTCCATTATAAGTTATTACAAGATATTGAATATAGTACCCTGGGCTATACAGTAAATCTATTTTGCTTATCTATTTTATGTATAGTAGTTTGTATTTATTAATCCCATACTTCTAATTTATCCTTCTCCCCTCCCTTTTCCCATTGGTAACCATAAGTTTGCTTTCTATGTCTGTGAAACTGTTTCTGTTTTTTATATAGATTGGATTGTATTATTTTTTAGATTCCACATAAGTAATATCATGTATTTGTGTTTCTCTGACTTACATCACTTAGTGTGATATTCTCTAGGTCTATCCATGTTGCTGCAAATGTCAATGTTTCATTCTTTCTTATGGCTGAGTAATATTCCATTGTATATATATATATTCTTAAACCAATGTTCTGTTGGTTGGGCACTTAGGTTGTTTACATGTTTTGGCTATTGTAAATAATGCTGCTATAAACATTGGGTTGCATGTATCTTTTCAAATTAGTGTTTTCATCTTTTTTGAATATATGCTCAGGAATGGGATCACTGGATTGTATTGTAGCTCTATGTTTAGTTTTTTAAGGAACAGCCATACTTTTTTCCATAGTGGGTGTAATAATTGACATTCCCACCAACAGTATAGGAAGGATCCTTTTTCTCCACACCCTCTCCAGCATTTATTATTTGAACACATTTTGATGATAGCCATTCTGACTGTGGTGAGGTGATACCTCATTGTGGTTCTGATTTACATTTCTCTAATAATTTGCAATGTTGAGAATATTTTCATGTGCCTGTTGACCATATGTATGTCTTCTGTGGAGAAACATCAATTTAGGTCTTCTGCCTATTTTTTTGATTGGGTTGTATGTTTTGTTGATATTGAATTATATGAGCTCTTTGTATATTTTGGATAATAACTGCTTGTTGGTTGCATCCTTTGCAAACATTTTCTCCCATTCTATATGTTGTCTTTTCATTTTGTTCATGGTTTCCTTTGCTATGCAAAAGCTTTTAATTTTGATTAGGCCTCATTTGTTTACTTTTGCTTTTATTTCTTTTGCCTTTGGAGATTGGCCTAAGAAAATATTGCTACAATTCATGTCTGAGAATGTTTAGTCCATGTTTTCTTCTGGGAATTTTATGGTGTCTTGCCTTAAATTTAGGTATTTAAACCATTTGGGGTTTATTTTGTTTATGGTGTGAAGGAATGCTCTAATTTTGTTTTACATGTAGCTGTCCAGCTTTCTCTTTACCACTTGCTGAAGAGACTGTGTCCATTGTACATTCTTGCCTCCTTTGTCATAGGTGTGTGGGTTTATTTCTGGGCTCTGTATTCTACTCCTTTAATCTATATGCCTGCTTTTGTGCCAATACCATGTTTTGATTACTGTAGCTTTGTAATATAGTCTGAAATCTGGATGGGTTATGCATCCAGCTTTGTTTTTTTTCCTGAGGATTGTTTTGGAAATTTTGGACCTTTTGCGCTTCCACATAAATTGTAGTATTATTTGTTTTAATTCTGTGAAAAATGGCATGGGTGTTTTGATTGGGATCGTGTTAAATTTGTAGATTGTTTTGGGTAGTTTGGCCATTTTAACAATATTAATTCTTCCAGCCCAAGAGCTTAAGGTATCTTTCCATTTCTTTGAATCTTCTTCAGTTTTCTTTACCAATGTTTTATAGTTTTCAGCATATAGGTCTTTCAACTCCTTGGTTAAGTTTATTTCTAGTTTTTTTAACTCTTTTTACTTTTTCTTGATTTTATACAGGATTGTTTTGTTTTACTTCCTCTTTCTGATATTTCAGTTGTTGGTGTAAAGAAATGCAATAGATTTCTGTATATTAATCTTGTATCCTGCTACCTTGCTAAATTCATTTATTAGTTCTAATAGGTTTTGTGTGGAGTCTTTAGAATTCTCTATATACAGTATAATGTCATTTGTGAAGAGTGACAGTTTTACCTCTTCCCTTCCAATCTGGATACCTTTTATTTCTTTTTCTTGTCTGCTGTGGCTAGCACTTCCAATACCATGTTGAATAGAAGTGGTGAGATTGGGCATCTTTGTCTTGTTTCTAAATTTAGCAGGAAGTCTTCAGGTTTTCAGTGTTGACTATTATGTTAGCTGTGGGCTTACCATAAATCACTATTATGTTGAGATATGTTCCCTCTATACTCACTTTGGAGAAAATTTTTATCATGAATGGATGTTGAATTTTACTAAATGCTTTTTCTGTGTTTATTGAGATAATCATATGGTTTTTTTCTTTTCTTTTATTGATGTGGTTTATCACATTGATTGATTTGTATGTGGTGAACCATCCTTGTGACACTGCCATGAATCCAACTTGATCATGGTATATGAACTTTTCTATTTATTGTTGGATTTGTTTTGCTAATATTTTGTTGAGAATTTTTCAGTCTATATTCATCAAAGATATTGGCCTCTAATTTTCTTTTTTATGATATCTTTGTCTGGTTTTGATATCAGGGTGATATTGGCCTTATAGCATGAGTTCAAAAGTGTTCATTCCTCTTCAATATTTGGAATAGTTTAAGAAGGATAGGTATAAGTTATTTCTATGTTTGGTAGAATTCCTAAGTTGAAGCCATCTGATCCTGACCTTTTTTTTACAGGGAGTTTTTAAAATTACAGATTCTTTTTCACTTCTAGAGATTGGTCTGTTCAAATTATCTGTTTCTTGAAATTTGTCCATTTCTTCTATGTTGTCCAATTTGTTGGCATATAACTGTTCATAATATTCTCTTATGATATTTCATATTTTGGTGGTATCAGTAGTTATTTCTCTTCTTTCATTACTTGTTTGGTTTATTGGGGTCCTATTTCTTTTCTTCTTGGTGAACTTGGCCAGATGTTTGTTGATTTTGTTTATCTTTTCAACAAAAGCAGCTCATGGTTTTACTGATCTTTTCTATTTTTTAAATCTCCATTTCACTTATTTTCTCTCTGGTCTTTATTCCTTCCTCTGCTGTTGACTTTACATTTTGATTGTTCTGTTTTTTTCCAATTCTTTTAGGTGATAAGTTGAGTTGTTTGAGATTTTTGTTGTTTCTTCAGGAAGGTCTGTATCACTATGAACTTGCCTCTTAGAACTGCTTTTTCTGCATATTTTGTAGAGATGTGTTTTAATTGCCATTTGTTTTGAGGTGTTTCCTGATTTCCTCTTTGACATTATCACTGACCCATTGGTTTTTTAGTAACATGTCGTTTGACCTCTATGTGTTCATTTTCTTCCCCCATCATTTCTTGTGGTTTATTTCTAGTTTCATACAATTGTGGTCAGGTAAGATACTTGAAATAATTTCTATTCTCTTAAATTTGTTGATACTTGTTTTGTGTCTTAGTATGTGGTCTATTTCATGCGTGCTTAAAAAGAATGTTTATTCTTTTTTTCTTTCTTTCTTTTTTTTTTTTTTGAAGTCCAACAGGTGTATTGTGTAATTTAGGATCTCTGTTGCCTTACTGACATTCTGTCTGGAGCATCTGTCCATGGATGTCAGCGGTGTGTTGAAGTCTTCTATTTTTGTGTTCCTGTCAATTTCTCCATTTATGTTTGTGAATTTTTGCTTTATATATTTATGTGTTCCTATGTTAAGTGCATATATGTTAACAAGTGTACTAGTCTTTTTTGTTTTTGATCCTTTTATTATTATATAATGTGCTTCTTCATCTTTCTTTATGGACTTTGAGTATTGCTACTCCCACTGTCTTGTTATTTCCATTTGCATGAAATATCTTTTTTCCATCCCATCACTTTAAATCTGTGTGTGTTTTTTGCCCTGAAATGAGTCTCTTATATGCAGCATATTATTGTAGGTTCTTATTTTTTTTTATTCAATCTACCACTGTTTTCTTTTGATTGGAGCTTTTAGTCTATTTACATTTAAAGTAATTATTGATAGTTGTATACTTATTACCATTTTAAAATTTGTTTTCTAGTTAATTTTGTAGTTTTTCTTTGTTCATTGCTTCTTTTTTGTGGTTTGATAGTTTTCTTTTATATTATGTTTGAGTTCCTTTCTTTTGGGTTTTTGTAAGTCTATTGTATGATTTTTATTTGTGGTTACCTTGGTTTTCAAGTATGCTACCCCATACCTATATCTACTTGCTTTAGATTGATAGTTGTATATGTTCAAACACATGCTGAGGTCCACTTTTTTATTCCTCTCCCCCACACTTTGTGATTTTGATGTCCTATTTTACATTTTCATGTTTATCCTCTTGCTGTTGATTGTACTTATAATTGCTATTACATTTTTTTTTGAATATATGTTCTGGCTTATTTAAATGATCTTCCATTCTTTTATATATTTGCCTTTCCTATTGTGATTTTCCCTTTCCTGTAGATTTTTGCTTCTTTTCTATTTAGAGAAGACCCTTCAATAGTTCTTTTAGGTTATGTTTAGTACTGCTGTATTCTTTAATTCTTGCTTGTCTGAGAAATTCTTTATCTCTCCTTCTACTCTAAATGATAATCTATCTGGGTAGAGTATCTTAGGTTCCAGAGTATTTTTCCCTTTCAGGACTTTGAATATATCATGCCACTCCCTTCTGGCCTGCAATATTTCTTCAGAGGAATCAGCTGATAGCTTTATGGGGGTTCCATTGTAACTGACTCTTTGCTTTTCTCCCACTGCCATTAGTAACCTCTGTTTAACTTTTGCCATTTTAATTATGATGTGTCTTGGTGTGGGTTTGTTTGGGTTCATCTTGTTTGGGAACAACCCAACCCCATGCTTCCTCTATGAAGATATCTGCTTCCTTCCTTAGGAAGTTTTCAGCATAATTTCTTTAAATATATATATTTGTTTTTTAGAGTTCACATTGTGTTAAAAAACATTTTTTAACATCTCTATTGGAGTATAATTGATTTACAATGGTGTGTTAGTTTCTGCTTTATAAAAAAGTGAATCTGCTATACATATACATATATTCCCATATCTCCTCCCTCTTGTATCTCCCTCCCACCTTCCCTATACCACATCTCTAGATGGAAACAAAGCACCAAGCTGATCTCCCTGTGCTATGCGGCTGCCTCACACTAGCTATCTTTTCTACATTGGTAGTGTATATATGTCCATTCCACTATCTCACTTCATCCCAGCTTACCCTTCCTCTTCCCCGTGTCCTCAAGTCCATTCTCTATGTCTGTGTCTTTATTCCTGTCCTGCCCCTAGGTTCTTCAGAACATTTTTTTTTCTTTTAGACTCCATATATATGTATTAGCATATGGTATTTGTTTTTCTCTTTCTGACTTACCTCACTCTGTATGACAGACTCTAGGTCCATCCACCTCACTACAAATGACTCAATTTCATTACTTTTTATGGCTGAATACTGTTCCATTGTATATATGTACCACATCTTCTTTATCCATTCATCTGTCTAAGGACACTTAGGTTGCTTCCATATCCTGGCTATTGTATATAGAGCTGCAGTGAACATTGTGGTACATGACAATTTTTTTTCTTTTTTTAACATTGACACAATATTTTATTTTTTTGAACATGACACTTTTTGAATTATGGTTTTCTCAGGGTATATGCCCAGTAGTGGGATTGCTGGGTCGTGTGGTAGTTCTATTTATAGATTATAAGGAATCTCCATACTGTTCTCCAGAGTGGCTGTATCAATTTACACTCCCACCAACAGTGCAAGAGGGTTCCCTTTTCTCCACACCCTCTCCAGCATTTATTGCTTGTAGATTTTTTAATGATGGCCATTCTGACTGGTATGAGGTGACACCTCATTGTAGTTTTGATTTGCATTTCTCCAATGATTAGTGATGTTGAGCCTTCTTTCATATGTTTGTTGGCAATCTGTTTGGAGAAATGTCTATTTAGGCCTTCAGCCCTTTTTTGGATTGGCTTGTTTGTTTTTTTTTGATATTGAGCTGCATGATCTACTTGTAAATTTTGGAGATTAATGCTTTGTCAGTTGTTTCATTTGCAAATATTTTCTCCCATTCTGAGGGTTGTCTTTTCATTTTATTTATGGTTTCCTTTGTGTGGAAAAGATTTTAAGTTTCATTATGTCCCATTTGTTTATTTTTGTTTTTATTTCCATTTCTCTAGGAGTTGAATCAAAAACGATCTTGCCGTGGTTAATGTCATAGAGTGCTCTGCTTATGTTTTCCTCTAAGAGTTTTATAGTGTCTGGCATTACGTTTAGGTCTTTAATCCATTTTGAGTTTATTTTTGTGTATGGTGTTAGGAAGTGTTCTAATTTCATTCTTTTACATGTAGCTGTCCAGTTTTCCAAGCACAACTTACTGAAGAGGCTGTCATTTTTCCATTAGATATTCTTGCCTCCTTTATGAAAGATAAGGTGACCACATGTGCATGGGTTTATCTCTGGGCTTTCTATCCTGTTACATTGATCTATATTTCTTTTTTTGTGCCAGTACCATACTGTCTTGATTACTGTAGCTTTGTAGTAGAGTATGAAGTCAGGGAGCCTGATCCTTCCAACTCCGTTTTTCTTTCTCAAGATTGCTTTGGCTATTCGGGTTCTTTTGTGATTCCATACACATTGTGAAATATTTTTTTCTAGTTCTCTGAAAAATGCCAGTGGTAGTTTGATAGGGATTGAGTTCAATCTGTAGATTGCTTTGGGTAGTACAGTCATTTTCACAATGTTGATCCTTCCAATCCAAGAACATGGTATATCTCTCCATCTATTTGTATCATCTTTAATTTCTTTCATCAGTGTCTCATAATTTTCTGCATACAGTTCTTTTGCCTCCTTAGGTAGGTTTATTCCTAGGTATTTTATTCTTTTTGTGGCAGTGGTAAATGGTAGTGTTTCCTTAATTTCTCTTTCAGATTTTTCATCATTAGTGTATAGGAATGCAAGGGATTTCTGTGCATGAACTTTGTATCTTGCTACTTTACCAAATTCATGGATTAGCTCCAGCAGTTTTCTGGTAACATCTTTAGGATGGATTCTCTAACTATAGTATCATGTCATCTGCATACAGTGACACTTTTACTTCTTTTCCAACTTGAATTCCTTTTATTTCTTGTTCTTCTCTGACTGCTGTGCCTAAAACTTCCAAAACTATGTTGAATAATAGCGGTGAGAGTGGGCCACCTTGTCTTGTTCCTGATCCTTGTGGAAAAGTTTTCAGTTTTTTATCATTGAGAATGATGCTGGCTGTGGGTTTGTTTTATATTTCCTTTATTATGTTGAGGTAAGTTCCCTCTATGCCTACTTTCTGGAGGGTTTTTATCATAAATGGGTGTTGAATTTTGTTGATAGCTTTTTCTGCATCTATTGAGATGATTATGTGTATTTTCTCCTTCAGTTTCTTCATATGGTGTATCACATTGATAGATTTGTGTATATTGAAGAATCCTTGCATTCCTGGGATAAACCCCACTTGATCATGGTGTATGATCCTTTTAATGTGCTGTTGGATTCTGTTGGTTAGTATTTTGTTGAGGATTTTTGCATCTAAGTTCATCAGTGATATTGGCCTGTAGTTTTCTTTTATTCTGACAATTTTGTGTGATTTTGGTATCAGGGTGATGGTGACCTTGTAGAATGAGTGTGGGAGTTTTCCTCCCTCTGCTATAATTTGGAAGAGTTTGAGAAGGATAGGTGTTAGCTCTTCTCTAAAAGTTTGATAGAATTCTCCTGTGGGGCCGTCTAGTCCTGGGCTTTTGTTAGTTGGAAGATTTTTAGTCACAGTTTCAATTTCAGTGCTGTGATTGATCTGTTTATATTTTCGATTTCTTCCTGGTTCAGTTTCAGAAGGTTGTGCATTTATAAGAATTTGTCCATTTCTTCCAGGTTGTCCATTTTATTGACCTATAGTTGCTTGTAGTAATCTCTCATGATCCTTTGTATTTCTGCAGTGTCAGTTGTTACTTCTCCTTTTGCATTTCTAATTCTATTGATTTGAGTCTTCTCCCTTTTTTTCTTGATGAGTCTGGCTAATGGTTTATCAATTTTTGTTTATCTTCTCTCAGAACCAGCTTTTAGTTTTTTTTGATCTTTGTTATCATTTCTTTTTCAGTTATTTCTGAACAGATCTTTATGATTTCTTTCCTTCTGCTAACTTTGGGGTTTTTTTGTTCTTCTTTCTCTAATTGCTTTAGGTGTAAGGTCAGGTTGTTTATTTGAGATGTTTCTTGTTTCTTGAGGTAGGATTGTATTGCTTTAAACTTCCCTCTTAGAAGTGCTTTTGCTGCATCCCATACGTTTTGGTCGTTGTGTTTTCATTGTCATTTGTTTCTAGGTATTTTTGATTTCCTCTTTGATTTCTTCAGTGATCTCTTGGTTAGTTAGTAGTATACTGTTTAGCTTCCATGTGTTTGTATTTTTTACTGTTTTTTTTTCCTGTAATTGATATGTAGTCTCATAGCATTGTGGTCAGAAAAGATATTTGATATGATTTCAATTTTCTTAGCTTTACCAAGGCTTGATTGTGACCCAAGATATGATCTATCCTGGAGAATGTTCCATGAGAACTTGAGGAGAATGTGTATTGTGTTGCTTTTGGATGGAATGTCCTATAAATATCAATTAAGTCCATCTTTCTTAATGTATCATTTAAAACTTGTTTTTCCTTATTTATTTTCATTTTGTATGATCGGTCCATTGGTGAAAGTGAGGTGTTAAAGTCCCCTACTATTATTGTGTTACTGTTGATTTCCCCTTTTGTGGCTGTTAGTATTTGCCTTAAGTACTGAGGTGTTCCTATGTTGGGTGCATAAATATTTACAGTTGTTATATCTTCTTCTTGGATTGATCCCTTGATCATTATGTATTGTCCTTCTTTGTCTCTTGTAATAGACTTTATTTTAAAGTCTATTTTGTCTGATTTGAGAATTGCTATACCAGCTTTCTTTTGATTTCAAATTGCATGGAATATCTTTTTCCATCCCCTCAGTTTCAGTCTCTATGTGTCCCTAGGTCTGAATTGGGTCTCTTGCAGACAGCATATATATGGGTCTTGGTTTTGTATCCATTCAGCAAGTCTGTGTCTTTTGCTTGGAGCATTTAATCCATTTACATTTAAGGTAATTATCAATATGTATGTTGCTTTTATCATTTTCTTAATTTTGGGGGGTTTGTTACAGTAAGTCTTTTCCTTCTCTTGTGTTTCCTGCCTAGAGAAGTCCCTTTAGCATTTGTTGTAAAGCTGGCTTGGTGGTGTTGAATTCTCTTAGCTTTTGCTTGTCTGTAACGGTTTTAATTTCTCCATTGAATCTGAATAAGATCCTTGATGGGTAGAGTCACCTTGGTTGTAGGTTTTTCCCTTTCATCACTTTAAACGTGTCTTACCATTCTCTTCTGGCTTGCAGAGTTTCTGTTGTGATATTAGCTGTTAACCTTATGGCCATTCCCTTTTATGGTATTTGTTGCTTTTCCCATGCTGCTTTTCATATTTTTTCTTTGTATTTAATTTTTGATACCTTAATTAATATGTGTCTTTTTATGTTTCTCCTTTGATTTATCCTGTATGGGACTCTCTGTTCTTCCTGGACTTCACTATTTCCTTTCACTTATTGGGTAAGTTTTCAATTATAATCTCCTGAAATATTTTCTCAGTCCCTTTCATTTTCTTTAGTTCTTCTGGGACCCCTATAATTCGAATATTGGTACATTTAATATTTTCCCAGAGGTCTCCTAGACTGGTCTCCATTGTTTTCATTCTTTTTTTATTTATTGTGCTCAGTGTTAATTATTTCCACTATTTTATCTTATAGGTCACTTATCCGTTCTTCTACTTCAATTATTCTGCTATTGATTCCTTCTAGAGAAGTTTAAATTTCATTTATTGCATTATTCATCAATGTTTGTTTGCTCTTTAGTTCTTCAACTCCTTTTTTATTTATTTATTTATTTATTTATTTATTTATTTATTTATTTATTTATTTATTTATTTTTGGCTGTGTTGGGTCTTCGTTTCTGTGCGAGGGCTTTCTCTAGTTGTGGCAAGCGGGGGCCACTCTTCATCGCTGTGCACGGGCCTCTCACTGTCGTGGTCTCTCTTGTTGTGGAGCACAGGCTCCCAATGTGCAAGCTCAGTAATCGTGGCTCACGGGCCCAGTTACTCCGCGGCATGTGGGATCTTCCCAGACCAGAGTTCGAACCCGTGTCCCCTGCATTGGCAGGCGGATTCTCAACCACTGCGCCACCAGGGAAGCCCTCTTCAACTCCTTTTTAAACGTTTCTTGTATTTTCTCCATTCTATTTCCAAGATTTTGGATCATCTGTACTATCATTACCCTGAATTCTTTTTCAAGTAGACTGCCTCTTTCCTCTTCATTTGTTTAGTCTGGTGGAGTTTTACCTCCCTCCTTCATCTGCTGTGTATTTCTCTGCCTTCTCATTTTGCTGAGCTTATTCTTTTCGGGGTCTCCTTTTCACAGGCTGCAGGTTCATAGTTCCTGTTTTTTTGGGGTCTGCCCCCAGTGGGTAAGGTTCATTCGGTGTTGTGTCTAGGCTTCCTGGTGGAGAGGATAGGTGCCTGTGTTCTGGTGGGTGAGGCTGGATCTTGTCATTCTGGTGGGCAGGACCGCATCCGGTGGTGTGTTTTTTGGTGTCTGTGAACTTATTATGATTTTAGGCAGCCTCTTTGCTAATGGGTGGGGTTGTGTTCCTGTCTTGCTAGTTGTTTGGCATAGGGTGTCCAGCACTGTAGTTTGCTGCTCGTTGAGTGTAGCTGGTCTTAGCATTGAGATTGAGAGCTCTGGGAGAGCTTTTGCCATTTGATATTACATGGCGCTGGGAGGTCTCTGGTGGACCAATGTCCTAAACTCGGCTCTCACATTTCAGAGGCTCAGGCCTGACACTGGCCTAAGCACCCAAGACTCTGTCAGCCACATGGCTCAGAAAAAAAAGGAGAATAAAAAAAGAAAGAAAGAAAGAATGAAAAAAGTAAAATAAAGTAAAATAATTAAAATAAATAATGAAAAAAATTATTAAAAGTAATTAAAAAAAATGGAAGAAAGAAAGAAGAGAGTCAGCAAATCTAAAAACAAATCCATCAATGATAACAAGCACTAAAAACTATACAACAACAACAACAAAGACTGACCGAACCCTAGGACAAATGGTAAATGCAAAGCTATACCAACAAAATCTCATAAAGAAGCCTACACATACACACTCACAAAAAGAGAAAAATGAAAAAATATATATATATTAAAAAAAGGAAGAGAAAAACCAAATCAATAAACAAGTCTACCAATGATGATAAGCTCTAAATACTAAACTAAGGTAAACATAATACCAGAAATAAATTAGATGCAGAAAGTGAACCCCAAGTCTACAGTTGCTCCCAAAGTCCACCGCCTCAATTTTGGGATGATTCATTGTCTATTCAGGTATTTCACAGATGCAAGCTACATCAAGTTGATTGTGGAGATTTAATATGCTGCTTCTGAGGCTGCTGGGAGAAATTTCCCTTTCTCTTCTTTTTTTGCACAGTTTCTGGGGTTCAGCTTTGGATTTGGCCCTGCCTCTGTGTGTAGGTTGCTTGAGGGTGTCTCTTCCCCATCCAGACAGGACGGGGTTAAAGTAGCAGCTGATTAGGGGGCTCTGGCTTTCTCAGGCATGGGGGAGGAAGGGGTATAGAATGTGGGGCAATCCTACAGCGGCAGAGGCTGGCATGACCTTGTAACAGCTTGAGACATGCCGTATGTTCTTCTGGGAAATTGTCCCTGGATCACAGGACCTTGGCAGTGGTGGGCTGTACACACTCCCGGAAGGGGAGTTGTGGATAGTGACCTGTGCTTGCACATAGACTTCTTGGTGTCTGCAGCAGCAGCCTTAGCATTTCATGCCCATCTCTGGTGTCCACACTGATAGTCATGGCTCACGCCTGTCTCTGGTGCTCCTTTAGGCTGTGCCCTGAATCCCCTCTCCTCGCACACCTCGAATCAATGGTCTCTGGCCTCTTAGGCAGTTCCAGACTTTTTCCTGGACTACCTCTCGGCTAGCTATGACACACTAACCCCCTTCAGGCTGTGTTCACAGAGCCAACCCCAGTCCTCTCTCTGGGATCTGACCTCCGAAGCCCGAGCCTCAGCTCCCAACCCCCACCCCTCCCAGCGGGTGAGGAGACAAGCCTCTCCGGCTGGTGAGTGCTGGTCGGCACCAATCATCTCTGCGGGAATCCCTCCACTTTTCCGTCTGCACTCCTGTTGTCCTGCTCTCCTCCGTGGCTCCAAAGCTTCTCCCCTGCCCACCTCCTATCTCCACCAGTGAAGGGGTTTCCTAGTGTGTGGAAACTTTTCCTCCTTTACAGCTCCCTCCCAGAGGTGCAGGTCCCATCCCTATTCTTCTGTCTCTGTTTTTTCTTTTTTCTTTTGCCCTACACAGGTACATGGGGAGTTTCTTGCCTTTTGGGAAGTCTTAGGTCTCCAGCCAGCATTCAGTAGGTGTTCTGTAGGAGTTGTTCCACATGTAGGTGTATTTCTGATGTATTTGTGGGGAGGAAGGTGACCTCCACGTCTTACTCCTCTGACATCTTGAAGGTCCCCTTTAAATGCATTTTTGATCCCCTTCTCTCTTCTCCTTCTGGAACACGTAATATGCATAATTCAGCACTCTTACATTAGTCAATAGATCTCATATGTTGCTTTTTTTAAAATTTGTCTTTGTGTCTGCTGGTCTGATTGGGTGATTTCCATTATTCTATCTTCCAGAATACTTATTCATTCTTCTGTGCTATTTAGTCTGTTATTATTCTAGATTGGTTTTTATCTTTCCAATTGAGTTGTCTAATTTTTATTGGTTCCTCTTTATAGTTTCAAGTTCCTTGTTGCAGTGATGTGCATTTCTATCAATAATCTTTTTAAACTCCTTTAGCATTTTATTACTACCTTTCTGAACTTGTGATCTAGTAGACTGGTGAGGTCCATTTCATTATGTGTTCTTTCAGGGGATTTCTTTTATTTATTTATTTATTTATTTTTACTTGGAATTAGTTCCTCTTCTTTTTCACTTTACTTAACTCTATCTGTCTCTATTAATTTATGAGAAACAGTTATCTACTGTGATCTTAAAGGGATGTTTTTATGCAGGAGCAAAAATAGTCTAATATTTTTGGTGTGAGGGCTGTTTTTGGTATGGATGCAGCCATATTTTTCCTCAAAGTGTGCTGGCCATTATTCCCTTGATAGAGTGTTTTATTGGTGTTGTGGTGTCCAGAGCTTGCACTGGATATGGGATGGGGTGTCCTCTTTGTTCTATGGCTCACACAGCCCTGTTGGGGTTGGGGTCTGCTCCCCACTCATTGGAGTAGAAGCCCTGGGGCTTGCGTTCAATAAGGCTCTGTTGGCCTTAAGTGCATGCTCTGTCCCAAAGGAAGTAAGCATTGAAGCTAGTGAGGCTTGCATGGTCACAGCAAACCCATGCGTTGCCAGTGCAGGCATCCACAATTCTGCCCAGAAGTAGCCCAAGGTCACTTCCTGTTTTTCATTTTTCCCTCAGATCTAGTATTAGGCTGGTGCTGGGGGCCAGGACACTGTGGTTGCAGGAATCAGGGTGGTCATGCTGCTTCCTTGGACCTGGACTGCTTTGTGGTAGGCCTCTCCCAGGACCTGTCTGCCCCAGATCCTGATCTAAGCTACAGTGTGGGGTAGGCAGAACATGAGTGCTTATACCAGGAACCAAACCACTGCATACTCCTGTCCAAGGGCCATCCTCCCTAGATGTGCTCTTCTGTGGTGCTATACTAAGTGTGCGCCAACAAAATCCACCACTGCTGGACACGCTCCCACCATGTGAGAATTGATAATGTGCTCTGATGGTGAACCCATACCTGATGTGCACATGCTGGCAATGAGCTCCAAGGTTTGGCTCAGAACACACCCCAGGCCCTCTAAGCTGTCTCTGCACAGCTAGACTAAGTCCTCTTCCAGGGCCCGTCTGCCCAAGATTCAGTGCCTAGGTGCTGCACATACTAATAGCCCTGTCCAGTGCATATTTCAGGTGGCAAAGTGCAGCGAGATGGCAACCATCAGAGCCAGTCTAGCAAGCCAGCATTTGTGCACTCCTTGCGAGCAGAGTGCAGGCCCCTCCAGGCCCTCTATCTGTCCCAGTGGACATCCCAGCAGGCAAAGGGCCTCTCCAGGGCAAGGTCCTGCCCATGTCTACCTTCCCTCCTTCACAGATCCCTCCCAGGGGCTCTAGTCCAATCCTGATGTCTTTTTTCTCCCATCCTACCTGGTTTTTCACTTTTTGTTTTATAAGAGGTCTTATGCCCATCTCCAGTTGGTTTTCTGGGAGAATTCTTCTATATGTAGATGTATTTTTAATGCATTGTTGGGGGAGGCAAACTCCACATCCTCCTACTCTGCCATCTTGATCCTCTCATCATGTCTCTTTCTATAGATGCACAAAATCTATGTTTACTAGACTGTATTGGAGATTAAAACAATAATGTCTAGAGCAGGTAGTATGTATCATTTCTTCTAGGACACTGAATTTTTAAAAATAATATTATGTTTCTATTTTCTGTGTCAGGTGAGGTAAATGTTACCTAGATGTTGACTTCTTATCAGGAAATCCAGCCTAATACTGCCATCAAGCAATGTGAAAAACATTTGTGTTTTTCAAACAGACATTCCTTGTTTCCCAAAGATATTTTCTCCTAAAAGCATGCAAATAGAAAAGAGTCTTTCTATATTCAGGTCCAATTTCATACTCCCCTCCAGCATATTGCACTTCATGGGCAATTAAACATTCCGTTTTTTAAGTTAATACTGTGGATAATTATTTTGCATTGCTAATACTTAACTTGCTAATTTCAACCTTCCAGGCTGATATTTTAAATCATAGTCTGGCCTTATCCCATTCCTCTAACCATATCTCTGCTCTCCACAAACCTAAGCTCTCCACAAACCTAAACTCTCCACGTACTGAGACAGTTCTCTCCCAGACCACTCTGTGTGCCAGGTGTGTTCTTGCTTCTAGATCTTTGCCCAAGCCTGGTCTGCTTATTTCCTTCAACAAGTTGTCCTTCCAGGTATAGCTAAATTCCCACCTTTACAAGAAAACCTTTCCTGATCACTGCAACCTCTATAAATCTTTAACCTCTGAATTCCAGAAACTCTAAAATTTGTTTTTATGGATATGTTCAACATCCCCCAATAGCTTGTAAGTTCCCTTAAGCCACATTGATACTTGTCTTGTGTACATGTCAAATATTACTGGTTCCACATGCTATCTAGCACACACTAACTTCCAGAAGAGTCCAGAAACAAGTATGGATACAAAGTTGAGGCAAAACAAGGAGAAGGGTGAGGGGCATCCTGGACTCCTGCTCCTTCAGACATTACTGGCCTCAGCAATGGAGCTTTGGGCCCAGGAGAGCTAGAAGCAGAGTCTCAGATTTTCGTTCTTAATATTCTTCTGATTTGTTTCTCTATGACTATGCCCCTTTTACCTGAACTGCATCAGTCTTTGTTTGGAGGCACCTGTAGAGACAAGGGAGGCCAGTGTACAGTCTAGGAAGGGACATGGAAAATCTAAAGGGTGTGCCTTGGCTGGACTGTGGGATACACACCATAATTAAAAGTAATTCCAGTGACAGAACAAAGCCAAGTCAGATATATTGCATTCTGTTTGGATACTTAGCATTCTCTCTCAGGCAAGCATCAAAGATAAATTGTTTCACTTAAAAAGAAACCAAGTGTCTTGAAGTAGCTTTATAAATATTGTTCTAAGTGAGTCTCAGATTATTTATAGAAATTTAGAGCCTTATAATCATCGAATTTAATCCTTTAACTTTTCAAATGAAAAACTAAAAAACAAAACAAAACAAAGGGTTTGTAAAAGTCACTCATGTTCATGTGTTAGTGGAATGCTGGAGTTGAGGAGACTTGTGTGTGTGGTATTTTATTTCTGTTTTGGGGTTGTTTAGTTTTGACCTATAAAACTGGAAATAAGACAAAGATTATTGAACTGAAAAATTAGAAAGGATTTATTGGGTGCAATGTAATTACTATATTTCTAATCCACTGAGAAATTTTTGGTGGCCAAGAGACCAAATATAAGAAAATGTACATCACCCTGATGCTTTCATCTGTATTAAGACAAAACTTATTTGCAAGTGGAAAATTTCCAAGTTTTTCTATAGGACCGGAAAGATGTCCAACAGTCATCTGTAAGTGGAACTGTGATGAAAACTAAAACCATGGAGTAACTGCAAGTGAGGAAAATGTGATTCATGAGACGTGAGTCCAAAGGCAGATGCTTCCCCATCTCTGAACTCAATGCTATTTTTCCATTTTGTATTCTCAGCTCCAGCAGCATGTTTAAGCAAGCTAGAGATATACTATATTTAAAAGTAAGTTTGGAATGTATAACCTGGTTTCATTAGGCTCACTATAGGTCAGTGAATTCGTGTTTGGACTTTTTATCTACCAAGAAAATGAGGTATCTTCCATGTTTGAATTTCAGAACTCTTGTCAAGTTAGAATATGAGAAAGACTCCTGAGCTTTAGTATGCTGGTTCAGCTTTTAAAAAATTGTCTTCTGTCATATGCATGGCTCCTGTCACAGAGATGGCAAACATCATTCACTATCATCACAAGTGAGATAAAAATGTTTTTAGGTATTACAACTTCATCAAAATATTTGTTAATTTCCATCTTAAAAAAAATCAAAGAGAGGGAACTGAGGCATAAAGCATTAAATTTCACTTATTATTCACCACATTCAGTTCTTATTTTTCTATTTATTTATTAGGAACTAAGATTTCTGTGTCTCATTGACTTTGAGCCCACCAATCTTTATTGAGTTCCTACCCTGTGCCAGAACACCTTCATCTGTTAGAGAATGTATGCACATTTCCTAATTCTTCACCTCAACTCTGCAAAGGCAAGTTATTTAATGCCCATTCTACTGATGAGAGTAATGAGGTTCAAGGAGGGTCTAAGTGTATTGCCCAAGGCCACAAACCTGGTAAAGGATAAATGTAGAACTTGAATCCAAAACTTTCTGATTCCTCACACAATCCTGTCTCTTAGTTATTGGTTCTGAGTTTCATAATTAGGTAGGCTTTTTGTGGAACATTTGAATGTTTGATCACAGTGACACAGACATATAACTCAGAGCAACCTCCAGCTAAATGACAAAATACCTACCTCCTCCTTTACTGCGTTCCTGCTGCTTTGTTTTTTCTGCCATTAGATTTGAAAAATTAACATTGACAATAAAACACTAATTTTGTTTTTCAAAACCCATTATATGCATATTTCATTTGATACTTTCAAAAGCAAAGTAGAAAAGGGAACTCTAAGTCTCCCAATTTACTGCAGAGGAAACTTCTTAAAATCCAAAGCAACTGATTGGTGACTGGCTTAAGATCACTTGTTGTCACTCACTTACTTGCTCTAAGGACAGTACTCTTATTTCCATCATGTCCTATGTACTTTCCTGGGGTTACTTTTTCTTAAAGAGATGACCATATAGTTTATTATCCAAACCAGGACACTCTTAAAAAAGAAAGGAACTTTTTTTAATAATTAAGGTAGAGAACCAATGTCCCGAAGCTACTGGGGAGGCTACTTCAACTGCTGAGGTGGAGCTGTAGAGGTGCAATCCCAAGATGGCCACAATCAAAGGGCCAAAAACCTGATTCTTTTCTGACTTGCCCATCCTCCAGCCGTGTGACTGACAGGGTCTTGGTGCTCTGGCCGGGTGTCAGGCCTGAGCCTCTGAGACGGGAGAACTGAGTTCTGGACATTGGACCACCAGAGACTGCACGATCCCACATAATAACAATTGGTGAGAGCTCTCCCAGGGAGCTCCATCTCAATGCAAAGACCCAGCTCCACTCAACCACCAGCACACTCCAGTGCTGGACACCCCATGCCAAACAACTAGCAAGATAGGAACACAACCACCTCCATTAACAGAGAGGCTACCTAAAACCATAATAAGTTCACAGACAAACCACTGGATGCAGTCCAGCCCATCAGAAAGACAAGATCCAGCCTCATCCACCAGAACACAGGCACCAGTCCCCTTCACCAGGAAGCTTACGCACCCCAATTAAACAACCTTACCCACTGGGGGCAGACACAAAAAACAATGGGAACTATGGATCTACAGCCTGTGAAAAGGAGACCCTAAACACATAAGTTAAGCTAAATGAAAAACAGAGAAATATACAGCAGATGAAGAAGCAAAGTAAAAACACACCAGACCAAACAAATGAAGATGAAATAGACAGTCTACCTGAAAAGGAATTCAGAGTAATGATAGTAAAGCTCATCCAAAATCTTGGAAATAGAATGGAGAAAATACAAGAAACGTTTAACAAGGAACTGGAAAACAAGCAGTTTAAAGAGCAAGCTTGTTTAAACAAGCAAGCAATTTAAACAAGCTTGTTTAAAGAGCAAACAAGCAATTATGAACAACACAATAAATGAAACTAAAAATTCTCTAGAAGGAATTAATAGTAGAATAACTGAGGCAGAAGAATGGATAAGTGACCCAGAAGATAAAATAGTGGAAATAACTACCACAGAGCATATGTTTTAGCCATAAAGGGGAAATCAACAGTAACACAATAATAGCAGGGGACTTTTTAACATAAAGAAAAAAACAATGAAATGAATGGAGAACAGTCTCACAGACCTCTGGGACAACACTGAACACATTAACATTAGAATTATAAGGGTTCCAGAAGAAGAAGAGAAAAGGAAAGGGAATGAGAAAATATTTGAGGAGATTATAGTTGAAAACTTCCCTAATATGGGAAAGGAAATACTCAAAAGTGCAGGAAGCACAGAGAGTCCCATACAGGATAAATCCAAGGAGAAACACACCAAGACACATATTAATCAAGCTATCAAAAATTAAATCCAAAGAAAAAATATTAAAAGCAGCAAGGGAAAAGCAACAAATAACATACAAGGGAAACAGCTGATCTTTCAGCAGAAATTCTGCAAGCCAGAAAGGAGTGACAGAACATATTTAAAGTGATGAAAGGGAAAAACCTACAACCAAGATTACCCTACCCAGCAAAGATCTCATCCAGATTTGATGGAGAAATTATAACATTTACAGACAAGCAAAAGCTAAGAGAATTCAGCACCAACAAGCCAGCTTTATAACAAATGCTAAAGGAACTTTTCTAGGCAGGAAACATAAGAGAAGGAAAAGAACTACTATAAATTAAGAAAATGATAAAATTAAGAAAATGATAAAGGAAACATACATATCAATAACTACCTTAAATGTAAATGGATTAAATGCTCCAACCAAAAGACATAGACTGGCTGAATTGATAAAAAAAAAAAAAAGAGCAGACCAATATATATGCTGTCTGCAAGAGACCCACTTCAGACCTAGGGACACATACAGATGAAATTGAGGGGATGGAAAAAGATTTTCCATGCAAATGGAAATCAAAAGAAAACTGGAGTAGAAATTCTCAAATCAGACAAAATAGACTTTAAAAGAAAGTCTATTTATTATATGAGGCAAAGAAGGACACTACACGATGATCAAGGGGTAAATCCAAGAAGATATAACAATTGTAAATAATTATGCACCCAACATAGGAGCACCTCAATACATAAGGCAAATGCTAACAGCCACAAAAGGGGAAATTGACAGTAACACAATAACAGTGGGGGACTTTAACACCTCACTTTCACCAATGGACAGATCATCCAAAATGAAAATAAAGTAGGAAACACAAGCTTTAAATGATACATTAAACAAGATGGACTTAATTGATATTTATAGGACTTTCCATCCAAAAATGGCAGAATACACTTTCTTCTCAAGTGCTCATGGAACATTCTCCAGGATAGATCATATCTGGGGGCACAAATCAAACCTTGGTAAAGTTAAGAAAATTGGAATCATATCAAGTATGTTTTCTGAAAACAATGCTATGAGACTAGATATCAATTACAGGAAAAAAACTGTAAAATAATACAAACACATGGAGGCTAAACAATACACTAATGAATTTCCAAGAGATCACTGAAGAAATAAAAGTGGAAATCAAAAATACCTAGAAACAAATGACAATGAAAACACGAGGACACAAAACCTACGGGGTGCAGCAAAAGCACTTCTAAGAGGGATGTTTATAGCAATACAATCCTACCTCAGGAAACAAGAACAATCTCAGATAAACAACCTGACCTTACACCTAAAGCAATTAGAGAAAGAAGAATGAAAAAAACCAAAAGTTAGCAGAAGGAAAGAGATCATTATACTCCAAATAAGATGTTTTTTAAAAAAGAAATAAATGAAAAATAAATGAAGGAAACAATAGTAAATATCAATAAAACTAATAGATGGTTCTTTGAGAAGATAAACAAAATTGATAAACCATTAGCCAGACTCTTCATGAAAAAAAAAAAAGGGAAAAGATTCAGATCAATAGAATTTGAAATGAAAAAGGAGAAGTAACAACTGACACTGCAGAAATACAAAGGATCATGAGTGATTACTACAAGCAACCATATGCCAATAAAATGGACAACCTAGAAGAAATGGACAAATTCTTAGAAAAGCACAACCTTCTGAGACTGAACCAGGAAGCAATAGAAATATAAACAGACCAATCACAAGCACTGAAATTGAAACTGTGATTAAAAATCTTACAACTAACAAAAGCCCAGGACCAGATGGCTTCACCGTGAATTCTACCAAACTTTTAGAGAACAACTAACACCTATCCTTCTCAAATTCTTCCAAAATATAGCAGAGGGAGGAAACTCCCCAACACATTCTACGAGGCCACCATCACCCTGTTACCAAAATCAAATCAGAAAACTACAGACCAATATCACTGATGAACATAGGTGCAAAACTCCTCAACAAAAATGTGAGCAAACAGAATCCAACAGCACATTAAAAGGATCATACACCACAATCAAGTGGGGTTTATCCCAGGAATGCAAGGATTCTTCAATATATGCAAATCAATCAATGTGATACACCAGATTAGCAAAGTGAAGGATGAAAACCGTATTCTAATCTTAATAGATGCAGAAAAATCTTTCAACAAAATTCAACACCCATTTATGATAAAAACCCTCCAGAAACTAGGCATAGAGGGAAGTTACCTCAACATAATAAAGGCCATATATGACAAAACCCACAGCCAACATGGTTCTCAATGGTGAAAAATTGAAAGCATTTCCACTAAGATCAGCAACAAGACAAGGTTGTCCACTCTCACCACTATTATTCAATATAGTTTTGGAAGTTTTAGCCACAGCAATTAGAGAAGAAAAAGAAATGAAAGAATCCAAATAGGACAAGAAATAGTAAAACTGTCACTGTTTGCATTGGACATGATACTATACACAGAGAATTCTAAAGATGCTATCAGAAAGCTACTAGAAGTCATCAGTGAATTTGGTAAAGTGGCAGGATACAAAATTAATGCCCAGAAATCTCTTGCATTCCTATACACTAATGATGAAAAATCTGAAAGAGAAATTAAGGAAACACTCCCATTTACCATTGCAACAAAAAGCAAAAAATACCTAATAATAAACCTACCTAATGAGACAAAAGACCTGTATGCAGAAAACTGTAAGATACTGATGAAAGAAATTGAAGATGATACAAATAAATGCAGAGATATACCACGTTCTTGGATTGGAAGAATCAACATTGTGAAAATGACTATACTACCCAAAGCAGTCTACAGATACAATGCAATCCCTATCAAGCTACCAATGGTATTTTTCAGAGAACTAGAACAAAAAATTTCACAATTTTTATGGCAACACAAAAGACCCTGAATAGCCAAAGCAATCTTGAGAAAGAAAAAGGGAACTGGATGAATCAGGCTCCTGGACATCAGACTATACTACAAAGCTACAGTAATCAAGACAGTATGGTACTGTCACAAAAATAGAAGTATAGATCAGTGGAACAGGATAGAAAGCCCAGAGATAAATCCACACACATATGGTCACCTTATTTTTGATAAGGGAGGCAAGAATATACAATAGAGAAAAGACAGCCTCTTCAATAAGTGGTGCTTGGAAAACTGGACAGCTATATGTAAAAGAATGAAATTAGAACACTCCCTAACACCATACATAAAAATAAACTCAAAATGGATAAAAGACCTAAATGTAAGGCCAGACACTTTAAAACTCTTAGAGGAAAACATAGGCAGAACACTGTATGACATAAACTACAGCAAGATCCATTTTTACTGAACTCCTAGAGAAATGGAAATAAAAACAAAAATAAACAAATGGGACCTGATGAAATTTAAAAGCTTTTCCACAGCACAGGAAACCATAAAAAAGATGAAAAGACAACACTCAGAATGGGAGAAAATATTTGCAAATGAAGCGACTGACAGAGGATTAATCTCTAAAATATACAAGTAGCTCATGCAGCTCAATATAGAAAAAAAACAAACAAACAAGAAAAACCAAATCCAAAAATGGGCAGAAGACATAAACAGACATTTCTCCAAAGGAGATATACAGATTGCCAACAAACACATGAAAGGATGCTCAACATCACTAATCATTAGACAAATGCAAATCAAAACTGCAATGAGGTATCACTTCACATTGGTCAGAATGACCATCATCAAAAATTCACAAATAATAAATGCTGGAGAGGGTGTGGAGAAAAGGGAACAGTCTTTCACTTTTTGTGGAAATGTAAATTGAAACAGCCACTATGGACAACAGTATGGAGGTTCTTTAAAAAACTAAAAATAGAACTATGATATTCCCCAGCAATCCCACTACTGGGCATATACCCTGAGAAAACCATAATTCAAAAAATGTCGTGTATCAAAATATTCATTGCAGCACTATTTACAATAGCCAAGATATGGAAGCAACCTAAGTGTCCATCGACAGATGAATGGATAAAGAAGATGTGGCACATATATACAATGGAATATTACTCAGGCATAAAAAGAAACGAAACTGAGTTATTTGTAGTGAGGTGGATGGACCTAGAGTCTGTCATACAAAGTGAAGTAAGTCAGAAAGCGAAAAACAAATACCGTATGCTAACACATATATATGGACTCTAAAAACAAAAAATATATAGTTCTGAAGAACCTAGGGGCAAGACAGGAATAAAGATGCAGATGTAGAGAATGGACTTGAGGACACAGGGAGGGGGAAGGGTAAGCTGGGATGAAGTGAGAGAGTGGCATTGACATATATGCACTACCAAATGTAAAATAGATAGCTAGTTGGAAGCAGCCTTATAACACAGGGAGATCACCTCGGTGCTTTGTGACCATGTAGATGGCTGGCATAGAGAATGTGAGAGTGAGACACAAGAGGGAGGGGATATGGTGATATATGTATACATATAGTTGATTCACTTTGTTATACAGCAGAAACTAACACAACATTGTAAAGAAATCATACTCCAATAAAAATGTTAATAAATAAATAAATAAATAAATAAATAAATAAATAAATAAATAAAATAACTAAGCTAGCACGACTGGAATAAACCCAGACTCCTGGGCAAACCTGAACAGATGGTTACCTTAGTTTTAATGAACATAAAGTTCTCTTTAAAAAAATATGACCCATTAGTAAAATGCCAGAAGTTCCAGTGACATGTGATGGACACTGTTATGTAACAAAAGTAATCCAGTTTCCTCAGTAATTGATATAATAATCATTGTATATTGGTCTATTAACAGATATGTACTAATACTAGTCAGAAGGCTTAACAATAGTTTACTCTTTAGGCTTTTGAACCCATCTTTTTATAAAAGCACTTAGAATAATAATTACAACACTTCTTGTGCCACAACATTTTATGATTTATATACCACTCTTGTAAGCAGCTAACATAATTATTTTTTAAACTATGTAATAATTTTCATGACAATCACAATGATGGTGGTTAATGTTTATTGAGCAACTACTATGTCCTAACTTCTTTAAATACATTCTGTCACTCAATCCTCTCAGTAACTAAGGACTGGGTATTATTATTTTGTCTACATTATATTACAAAGATAGAAACTGAGAGACAGAGGTATTGTGACCTCTTTGTCTCACTGCTGGTACATCTGATTTCCAATTTAAGGGAGCAAAATATGCCACCACAAAATGTCTCTTTGGCATTCATACTATCTTGAGCTGCAAAGAGGCCCAGAAAACTCAGGAAGAAACTTTGACATTTCACATAACTGCCTAGATAGAAGACCTGTTCCAGGAAGGGAGTTATCTCCATAGATAATTATAGTAGGAAGTAGGTGTGTTAAAAACAGACAAATCTAGCAAAGTCTGTTTGTTAAAATTTCCCTCTGTGTCCCATTTTCTCTGCATGGCCCAGCAAACTTTTGTTTACCAAAAATTTGCTTTTCCATCTCCATGTGAATTGCCTTCTTTCCTTTGAGGTCTCAAACCACTACCCCCAACATCCTCTTTTGTCTTTAGCTGAAGATAGTATTTAAAGTGAGGGTTTCAGCCTTTTTGGCAAGTTAGTTTTTCTGGGTCTCTCCCACGTATACATGTAATTAAACCTTTCAGTAATTTTCTTATGTCAATTAGTCTCATGTCAATTTAACTCTTAGACAAGTGAGAAGAATCTAGAAAGGCAGAGGAATATTTCTTTCTCCCCAACATCATTTATGTGCTCTTCACTGTTATATGTTATTAGTTCCTCCACTATGAGATAGATAGGGCATGTGTCATCTTACCTGTTTCTTTCACAGATGAACAAATTGAGGCACAGAAAGGCTGAGCACTTCTGAAAAGTCTCCCTGTTACTAAGTGGGAGAGCTCTGTTTAAAACTCAGGTAATCTTATTTCCTGCTTTCCTCTTTTACCATGCAGTGCTTCATGAATAATTACTTTTAATCAACATAATAGCTCATAGGATCATGCTCTAACACTTCAATGTGTACTTCAAAACCTACACCAGCTGGATTTACTCTTGCACTCCTTAACTTTTCTTATTCTCTTCCCCCCTCTCTCTTCCATCATCCAATACCTTTGAGTAACTGTTTTCTTCTTAGCACTAGGCTACAAGGAGTCTACTCAAAGAAAATCTCCTTCTGCAATATTTTGGAAGAGCTTGAGAAGGATAGGTGTTAGCTCTTCTCTAAATGTTTGATAGAATTCGCCTGTGAAGCCATCTGGTCCTGGGCTTTTGTTTGTTGGAAGATTTTTAATCACAGTTTCAATTTCAGTGCTCGCGATTTGTCTGTTCATATTTTCTATTTCTTCCTGGTTCAGTCTCGGCAGGTTGTGCATTTCTAAGAATCTGTCCATTTCTTCCAGGTTGTCCATTTTATTGGCATAGAGTTGCTTGTAGTAATCTTTCATGATCGTTTGTATTTCTGCAGTGTCAGTTGTTACTTCTCCTTTTTCATTTCTAATTCTATTGATTTGAGTCTTCTCCCTTTTACTCTTGATGAGTCTGGCTACTGGTTTATCAATTTTGTCTATCTTCTCAAAGAACCAGCTTTTAGTTTCATTGATTTTTGCTATTGTTTACTTCATTTCTTTTTCATTTATTTCTGATCTGATCTTTATGATTTCTTTCCTTCTGCTAGCTTTGGGGTTTTTTTTATTCTTCTTGCAGAGGGAGGAACACTCCCAAACTCATTCTATGAGGCCACCATCACCCTGATACCAAAACCAGACAAAGATGTCACAAAGGAAGAAAACTACAGGCCAATATCACTGATGAACATAGATGCAAAAATCCTCAACAAAATACTAGCAAACAGAATCCAACAGCACATTAAAAGGATCATACACCATGATCAAGTGGGGTTTATTCCAGGAATGCAAGGATTCTTCAATATACGCAAATCAATCAATGTGATACACCATATTAACAAATTGAAGGAGAAAAACCATATGATCATCTCAAGAGATGCAGAGAAAGCTTTTGACAAAATTCAACACCCATTTATGATAAAAGCCCTGCAGAAAGTAGGCATAGAGGGAACTTTCCTCAACATAATAAAGGCCATATATGACAAACCCACAGCCAACATTGTCCTCAATGGTGAAAAACTGAAACCATTTCCACTAAGATCAGGAAAAAGACAAGGTTGCCCACTCTCACTACTATTATTCAACATAGTTTTGGAAGTGCTAGCCACAGAAATCAGAGAAGAAAAAGAAATAAAAGGAATCCAAATCAGAAAAGAAGAAGTAAAGCTGTCACTGTTTGCAGATGACATGATACTATACATAGAGAATCCTAAAGATGCTGCCAGAAAACTCCTAGAGCTAATCAATTAATTTGGTAAAGTAGCAGGATACAAAATTAATGCACAGAAATCTCTTGCACTTCTATACACTAATGATGAAAAATCTGAAAGTGAAATTAAGAAAACACTCCCGTTTACCATTGCAACAAAAAGAATAAAATATCTAGGAATAAACCTACCTAAGGAGACAAAAGACCTGTATGCAGAAAATTATAAGACACTGATGAAAGAAATTAAAGATGATACAAATAGATGGAGAGATATACCGTGTTCTTGGATTGGAAGAATCAACATTGTGAAAAATGACTCTACTACCCAAAGCAATCTACAGATTCAATGCAATCCCTATTAAACTACCACTGGCATTTTTCACAGAACTAGAACAAAAAAATTCACAATATGTATGGAAACACAAAAGACCCCAAATAGCCAAAGCAATCTTGAGAACGAAAAATTGAGCTGGAGGAATCAGGCTCCCTGACTTCGGACTATATTACAAAGCTACGGTAATCAAGACAGTTTGGTACTGGCACAAAAACAGAAATATAGATCAATGGAACAGGATAGAAAGCCCAGAGATAAACCCACGCACATATGGTCACCTTATCTTCGATAAAGGAGGCAAGCATATACAGTGGAGAAAAGACAGCCTCTTCAATAAGTGGTGCTGGGAAAATTGGACAGGTACATGTAAAAGTATGAAATTAGAACACTCCCTGACACCATGCACAAAAATAAACTCAAAATGGATTAAAGACCTAAGTGTAAGGCCAGACACTATCAAACTCTTAGAGGAAAACATAGGCAGAACACTCTGTGACATAAATCACAGCAAGATTTTTTTTGACCCAGCTCCTAGAGAAATGGAAATAAAAACACAAATAAACAAATGGGACCTAATGAAACTTAAAAGCTTTTGCACAGCAAAGGAAACCATAAACAGGACCAAAAGACAACCCTCAGAATGGGAGAAAATATTTGCAAATGAAGCAACTGACAAAGGATTAATCTCCAAGATTTACAAGCAGCTCATGCAGCTCAATAACAAAAAACAAACCACCCAATCCAAAAATGGGCAGAAGACCTAAATAGACATTTCTCCAAAGAAGATATACAGATGGCCTACAGACACATGAAAGAATGCCCAACATCATTAATCATTAGAGAAATGCAAATCAAAACTACAATGAGATATCATCTCACACCGGTCAGAATGGCCATCATCAATAAATCTACAAACAATAAATGCTGGAGAGGGTGTGGAGGAAAGGGAACACTCTTGTACTGTTGGTGGGAATGTAAATTGATACAGCCACTATGGAGAACAGTACGGAGGTTCCTTAAAAAACTACAAATAGAACTACCATAGGACCCAGCAATCCCACTACTGGGCATATACCCTGAGAAAACCATAGTTCAAAAAGAGTCATGTACCAAAATGTTCATTGCAGCTCTATTTACAATAGCCAGGACATGGACGCAACCTAAGTGTCCATCATTGGATGAATGGATAAAGAAGATGTGGCACATATATACAATGGAATATTACTCAGCCATAAAAAGTAATGAAATGGAGGTATTTATAATGAGGTGGATGGAGTTAGAGTCTGTCATACAGAGTGAAATAAGTCAGAAAGAGAAAAACAAATACAGTATGCTAACACATATATATGGAATCTAAGGAAAAAAAAAAAAGGCCATGAAGAACCTAGTGGCAAGATGGGAATAAAGACACAGACTTACTAGAGAATGGACTTGAGGATATGGGGAGGGGGAGGGGTGAGATGTGATAGGGTGAGAGAGTGTCATGGACATATATTCACTACCAAATGTAAAATAGATAACTAGTGGGAAGCAGCCGCATAGCACAGGGAGATCAGCTCGGTGCTTTGTGACCACCTAGAGGGGTAGGATGGGGAGGGTGGGAGGGAGGGAGATGGAAGAGGGAAGAGATATGGGAACATATGTATATGTATAACTGATTCACTTTGTTTTAAATCAGAAACTAACACACCATTGTAAAACAATTATACTTCAATAAAGAAGTTTAAAAAAAAAATTTTAAAAAAAGACAATCTCCTGCTTAAGAGACACTCTGTTCAAGAGACTTACAATCTGTTGAGGATTGCAGATATATAAATCAAGAATTACTATAGTCTGTGCCATAGTGATATGTGAGAGAAACTGTGGGAGCAACCCCTACAGATGGAGATGGAATGAGGAGGAAGATGAAGAAAAAGAAATGAAAGAATGGAGGAAGAGGGAGCCTTTTTGAGGAAGTTTTATAGAAATGCAAGAAGGCAGGAGGAGAAGAATGGGAGAAGAGAGTCTCTGTAGAAGGATCTGTGGTCAGTGGCTAAAAGTGGCAAGTGGAACAAAAGAGGGAACAGATCTTGAAGGCCTTGTATAAAACATTCTAGGATTTATACTTTATTGTGAAGTCTGGGCATGGAGATGACATTTCACTCCACAAAAGACAAACAAGAGTTGACCACAACAGAGGACATGTTCCAGGCAAAGGAATGAAATAAGGTCACAGAAGAAATAAGTGATATAGAGATAGTCAATCTACCTGAGAAGGAATTCAGATTATAAAGATAATCAAAGAACTCAGGAGAAACTGGATGCACAGAACAAGAATTTAGTCGTTTTTAACAGTGTTAGAAAATATAAAGAAAAAACAAAGAGATAAAGAATACAATAAATGAAATGAAAAATACACTAGAAGGAATGAAGAGTAAACTAAATGATATAGCTGAATGGATCAGTGAGCTAGAAGACAGAATAGTGGAAATCACTGATTCTGAACAGAAAAAAGAAAAAAGAATGAAAAGCAATGAAGAAAGTTGAAAAGAATACTGGGACAACAACAAGGACACTAATATTTGCATCATAGGGTTCTCAGAAGGAGAAGACAGAGAGAAGGGGGTGAGAATATATTTAAAGACATAATAACTGAAAACTTCCCTAACCTGGGAAAGAAAACAGTTACCTAAATCCAGGATGTGCAGAGAGTCCCATATAAGATTAACCCAAAGAGGAACACACCAAGACACAAAGTAATTAAAATGGCAAAAATTAAAGATAAAGAGAGACTATCAAAAGCAGCATGAGAAAAGCAACAAATAACATATGAGGGAATTCCCATAAGGCTATCAGCTGACTTTTCAGCAGAAACTCTGTAGGCCAGAAAGGAGTGATACAATATATTTAAAGTGATGAAAGGGAAAAAACTTTCTACTCAGCATGGCTCTCACTCAGGTTTGATGGAGAGATCAAACGATTTACAGACAAGCAAAAGCTAAAAGAGTTCAGCACTACCATACCAGCTTTACATGAAATGGTAAAGGAAATTCTCTAAGAAAAAAGGAAAAGGCCACAACCAGAAACATGAAAATTACTAAGTGAAAAACTCATTTGTAAATACAAACATACAGTAAAGGTAGGAAATCATCCATGCGCAAAGCCAGTAGGAAGCTTAAAAGGCAAAAGTAGTGAAATCATCTATACCAACAATAAACAGTTAAGGGATACACAAAACAATTAGATGTAAAATATGACATCAAAAACAGTAATCATGAGTGGAGGGGATAAAAATACAGGGTTGTTAGAATGCATTGAAAGTAAGACATTAGCAACCTAAAACAATCATATACATATATATAAACCTCACGGTAAGCACAAACCACAAATCTATAGCAAATAACACACAAAAGAGAAAAAGGAATACAAACATAACCCTAAAGAAAGTCATCAAATTACAAGAGAACAAAAGAAGGAGAAAAGAACAAAAAATACCTACAAAAACAATCCCAAAACAATTAACAAAATGTCAGTAAGAACATAGGTATTAATACTTGCTGTAAAAGCAAATGGACTAAATGCTCCAATCAATAGAGTGGCTGAGTGGATACAAAAACAAGATCTGTATATATACTGCCTATAAGAGAGTCACTGTTGATTTCAAACAAACACAGACTGTAAGTGAGGGGAATGGAAAAAAGTATTCCATGCAAATGGAAATTAAAAGAAAGCCAGGTTAGCAATACTTACATTAGATAGAATAGACTTTAAAGTAAAGATTGTTTGTTGAAAGAGACAAAGGAGGACATTATATAATGATCAAGGGATCAATCCCAGAAGAGGATATAACACTTGTAAATATATATGTCCCTAACATAGGAGCACATAAACACAAAAACAAATATTAACAAACAGAAAGGGAGAAACTGAGAGTAACAGAATAATAGTAGGCTTACTTCAATAACCCCATTATATCAATGGACTGGTCATTCAGACAGAAAATCTATAAGGAAACACTGGCCTTAATAACACATTAGAACAGATGCACTTAGAAAAAATATATAGAACATTCCATTCAAAAGCAGCAGAATACACATTCTTTTCAAATGCACCTGGAGCATTCCTCAGGATAGATCACATGTTAAGCCACAAAACAAGCCTTGGCAAATTTAAGACAATTGAAATCAAGCATCTTTTCTGACCACAATGCTATGACACTACAAATGAACTGTAAGAAAAAAACTGCAAAAAACACAAACATGTGGAGGCTAAACAGTATAGTTCTAAACAACCAATGAATACTGAAGAAATCAAAATGGAAATCAAAAAATAACTGGAGAGACAAATGAAAACAAAAATATAGTGATCCAAAATCTACAAGACACAGCAAAAGCAGTTCCAAGAGGGAAGTTATAGCAATACAATCTTACCTCAGGAAACAAATAAAATCTCAAATAAACAACCTAACCTTACACCTAAAAAACATAATATAAAAGGTTAGAAGAAGGAAAGAAATCATAAATATCAGAGCAGAAATAAATGAAATAGAGAATAAAAAAATAGAAAACATCAATAAAACTTTGAACAGATAAACAAAATTGATAAACTTTAGCCAGACTCATCAAGAAAAAGAGAGGGTCCACATCAATAAAATCAGAAATGAAAAAGGAGAGGTTACAACTGATACTACAGGTCTGAGACACAGGTATTATATGGCAGGAACTGAATTGGAGTCCAGCCTTTCTGATTATTGGCTTTTACTTATATAGTTGTTCCTGGGTGAGGCTGGTGATTGAGTAATAAAATTATTAAGAAAAACCAATTATTATGACACAACAGCCTAATAAATGTGCTTAACTTGAGGCATACTTTGACTTCTAGACGTATCTCCTGTATCACATTTACGTGATGTATTTCCAAAAAGAGGTTGTTATAGTTGTCAATGCCACTGAAACAATACAGGAGTGGGGTCTCTTTCCTTACTCCCTCCTTACCTCTCTGCTTCTCCATTCCAACTCCTCTGTGTCCACTTGCATAATGGTGTTTAGACTGGTGAGCAGAGTAGCAGTAGACCTCCAGCACTACTCCACCAAGAATCACCAAATGACTGCAGGACAAAGATGATAAAAGAAAGTTATCTGATGAAGGGCACTTTTGAAATCAAGTCACTTGTGTTTTTCAGATATTGTATTATTGAATACAGATACTCCATGATCAGAGAGAAGAAAGAACTACACTGTTACTTTTGGATGGGACTGAGTAATGTAAACTCACAATTAATTAAAACTAATAAAAAACCAAAAAAACTTGTTTGGGCTCAAAGGGAGAAAGTAGTTATGTGCCTCAAAGTGTCGTTTTGAAAATTAGCTGCACTTATATTAGGAAAATAGAATAGTGCCTGACACATAGCAATAGCAGTGTGTTATTATTTACAGCAAATGTTGAAACATATCAAAGTGTCACCATGCATAGTCTTCTCATCAAGAGGTCTGGCATCCTCAGGCTTCCTACTGTATGTCTGCAGCCATAGCTGAGACTCCCTTTGCATGATTTATTTGACTTGTCAGTGTAGCCTCTGAGCTTGTGTTCTGGGCAATATTTTTTTTCTTTTTCACCTCTTTTTTTTTATTGAGATATAGTTGATGTACAATATTATATAAGGTACAGGTGTAATGTATAGTGATTCACAATTTTTAAAGGTTATATTCCATTTATAGCTATTATGAAATATTGGTTATATTCCCTGTGCTGTAAAATTTATCCTTATAGTTTATTTTATACATGATAGTTTGTATCTCTTAATCCCCTACCCCTATTTTACCCCACCCCCTTCTCTCACTTCACTGGTAATGACAAGTTTGAGATCTATATTTGTAAGATGTTTCCTTTCCGTTATATTCACTAGTTTGTTTTATTTTTTAGGTTCCATATATAAGTGATATCACACAGCATTTGGCTTTATCTGACTTATTTCACAAGGTGTAATACCCTCAAGACTATCAATGCTGTTGCAAATGGCTCAATTTAATTCTTTATTGTGGCTGAGTAGTATCCCATTGTGTATATATGTGTCTGGTTTTGGTATGAGGGGGATGCTGGTCCTGTAGAATGAGTTTGAAAGCATTCTTTTATCTTCAATATTTGGAATAGTTTGAGGAGGATAGGTGTTAACTCTTCTCTAGGTGTTTGGTAGAACTCACCTGTGAAGCTATCTGGTCCTGGAATTTTGTTTGTTGGGAGTTTTTAAATTACTAATTCAATTTCATTACTGGTAATTAATCTGTTCATATTTTCTATTTCTTCTTGGTTCAGTCTTGGAACCTAATTGGAATATATCCATGTTTAATATTCTCCATGTAATATTTGGTCCTGACTGAGTCAATCTAAGGGGATGTATGTGAAAGTGTTAATATGGGGAACATATTTTGTAAAAGTTTTATCATCAATTATTGGGGGAAAATAGAATGAAGTTTCATTAAAAACACATTGAATACAGTTAAAAGTTAATCTATACTTCTCCAGGGAGTATTTTTGTTTTTTGTTTTTTTTTAATCAAGTTCCCAAGTTTTTCCTCCTAAATTTAAAAGTAAATAAAGAAACATGTTTTGTTCATTCTTTCTTTTAACGTATATTAATTTAATATTTACTTTGTTTAAGGTACTGACTTCTATGCTATTGTAAATGAGCAGGACTCTATGGGGTCTTCCTGGGACAGACCCTTACCTCATATCTTTTTTTGTAGCTCCTCTCTGAAGTACATAGATAACAGTATATGATGCACACTTTCTGAATTGTCTCACAGATGCTGGAATAACCACCAAATGAAATAAATTAACTCTATATGATGCACACTTCCTGAATTGTTTCACAGATGCTAGAATAACCACCAAATGAAATATAAATTAACTCCCTGATGATCATAAGCCCCCAGACTTACTGGTGCCTAAGCATTGATAATACTGTTACCTCAACATCAACCAATCAGAGAATTGTGTACAAGTTGATCACATACCCTGTGACTCCCCTCTCCCTTACGTGACCTTTAAAAATGCTTTGCTGAAATCCTTCAGGGAGTTTACAGTTTAGGTGGACATGAGCCACCCATTCTCCTTTCTTGGCCCTATAATAAGACTTTCTTTGCTCCAAACTTTGATGTTTTGGTTTGTTTGGCCTTACTGTGTGGTGGGCACACAAACTTGTGTTCCATACAAGACAAAGAAAATGTAATTGTTGCCCTCAAAATGTTTATGCACTAATTCATGGGGGAGACCAGCTTATAAATGCAAATCCTGTGACAGAGGTATGCTTTGTTTTTTTCTCACTAACACCAATGTGTTTCACTAACATCCTTAGTTAGAGGTTTGATTATTCATCTTAACACTTAAACCGTGGATTTGCTTTGGGTGATATAACAAATAAGGATATTAAAACTGTTGCAAAAAATAAAGTGCTGAATAATGCAGTCTTTTTCATAGCCTCATTTGGAAACTCCTTGCTTCCAAGACGTTAAATGTGGCCATGAGCAGTAGGTGGTGATCATCTTCATTCAAACCCTCTCCTGTGACTGGGACTGTGAGCCTGATTTCCTGGGAGCCACATGTACTTCTGCCCTTTACCTTAAACTGGCTCATTTTCTGGAAATTAAAACAAAATTGGCTGTCCAGTTACATAGCAGGAAGAAGATGTGCTGCAGAAGAAAATGCATTATATGCTCCAAAGACAAAGATGACCTTTGGATTATTTGTTATTTAGGATTCTGAGTTCACCTGGTCCCATTCCTTCCTATGATGACTGAGAGATGATAGTATCTGTTTAATTTAACCTTTCCTTCCTAAGCAATATTTTAAAAACATGTGATGAGTTCATTTTCCCTTGGATCTTAGCTATATCTAGCTAAGCAGTATCTACATATATTTAAGTTGAAAGAATTCCAAACATTGAAAGAATTCCAAACATTGATGTCCCGATGCATTTGTCACTCCATATGCATTACTTCCTGGATAATTTTAAAGACAGTTATGGTTAGAACAGGTCACAGAATTCTTCCATCTATGGCATCACATGCAGACACAATATTAAAAACATTCCTACTTTCCAAGCTACCAGGATATCCACCACCATTGTAAAGTTGTTAGAGGACACAGAAAGAGATTCTTTGGTCTGAAGATGCCATGCAGTTACCTCATTCCAGGAAACATGCTTTTTTAGCAAGAGCTCTGTAGAGATCTAACTCCTTAATCCCCCAAATTGAGGCTCTTTGAGTTAGAAGACTCAGGGTAATGTTTTCAAGACCCACAACCTAAGATGTGTTTCTTCATCTTAATAATGGAGGAAACACAACTGACTGACCAGTTCACAATGATAGAAGGCTTGGATGAGATGCCTTGAGATACTTTTGGGTAAAGGTGATGGTATTCTCTGAAATCTGTTTAACTAAACTCAAATGTGTTATCACAAGAAGGCTTGGATGAGATGCCTTGATATACTTTTGGGTAAAGGTGATGGTATTCTCTGAAATCTGTTTAACTAAACTCAAATGTGTTATCACAAGAAGGCTTGGATGAGATGCCTTGAGATACTTTTGGGTAAAGGTGATGTTATTCTCTGTAATCTGTTTAACTAAACTCAAATGTGTTATCACACGACAATGGTAAAATAGTGTCTCATTGAATATGGACTATACATTTGAGTCTGTGAGATTTAATTGTAGTTGCTAAATTAACTGTAGGTATTCTGGGAGCATTTTAGACATCTTAAATTCTCCTTCAGATGAAAGACCACTGTGATTGCAAACAGGAAGGATCATAGTTCCAAATAAAAGCTTTGTATTGACTTGTAAGTACAGAAGTTCAACATGTACTTTTGTGCCCAAGCACATTTGCTTATTATCAAGCAAATGTGAGACAAGATAGTATTATATAATTGCAAGCAATATAGTATTATTAACTCAGGGAATTATGGCTGGAACTTATATCCTATGATAGATCTCTTTTTTACCATAGTGTTGGGCCAGTCTGGAATGGTCAGGGGAAGTTTCAGTTTTTCTGTTAATAAAAGGGACAATTTAAACGATGTGATTTTCATCACTAACATTAGCTAATGTAAGCTTTGATGAGTGCATGGCATATTTTTATATGTAAGCAGGATTATT